>NC_136505.1:92231067-92253567 GCF_053919585.1 Euprymna scolopes
TCTGGAGTTCCATTCCAGGTCCCTGATTCCCTAAATATACTGACATGCAGAAGTTCAAGTGTAACGTGAACCGACATCTTGCTGCCCAAATCCCAACATAGTGCCCCAGTAGCTGCTGCCCCTGATAGTAGTCCCCTACCCCAAAGTCGCAATGTACCTTGTTTGGGGCGAAAATCTAATAATAATAATAAAAAAATATATGTATGTATAGATTTGTTGTTGTTGTTTTTTCAAACGATGAATACGGTTTATATTTGCTTCGCCTCGAAGCTCGATTTTTTAAAATTTATTTATTTAGAAAGTCGCCCATAATTTGTTTGGACGTATATATAACATTTTTATTTATTTATTATTTTTAAAACAGTAATCTACGTACACGCGTGTTTCGAGTTAACTAACTCTCATCAGCGTAGCTCGACTGTTTCTAGGGATCGAACTTCAGACCATGTTTACTACAGTCCGGCACCGAACCCTAGACTTTTACTGTTTATTTTTGTCGCTTATTAATTTAGATTTGTTATTGTTGTTTTTTTCAAACGATGAAGACGGTTAATATGGGTTAATATATGTATATGTGTACATATACCAATTGACTATATGCGTATATGCATTTTATTGATTTTTTCCTCCAAATATTTCAGTAATAATTCTTCGCATGAATTGTTTCCCTTATTTATATTTTTATATTTTTTAGTTTTTATATTTTATGACTAAAACTCATAAAATTTTTAGTTTCATCTTATGCAGTAACCAGCAAATGCATAGCATTTCTATCTGATTAGTTTGGTAACAGTTTTCATCTGATGAAAAGAATTAGTATGTTTTGAAACTCCGCGGGTTAAAGACTACCTAACAGTTTTGGAGTATTCTGCCGAATATTATGTGAACTTCTATTTTACAGCTTTGTTCTTACTATATATATATATATATATATATATATATATATATATATATATATATATAATCATTACAATCGAGGAAGACCGAAGGAGCGGTCGAAATTATGTGCTTTTGAAAGAAACATTCTCGTTTTTTTTTTCAAAAGACGTTTTGCATTCCTACACGTCAACACATAGGAAATAAATACAGAAAAGATATAAACATTTATATATTTTTTGTATTGATATTTTGTTCGTACATATATATATATATATATATATATATATGTGTGTGTGTGTGTGTGTGTGTACTGGTAGTGAGATTCGACGTTGCCCGAGATTAAATTATGATCGACGAATGTTTCTACACTCCCATATGTTTATTGGCATCGAAGTCGGTGAAATCGCCTATTTTCCAATCACATCGATTGATTAACTGCTCTAGTGGGGGAGCCAACATGATACACTGGGAGGAAGCTTCACATCCCTCCCCACAGTAACTTAGGCCACAATACATTGTAGTCTACATTGCACTATAGAGAACCTACTGTTGATTTTTTAAAATTATTTTTTATATATAATGGTTTGAATAAAATACTAAAAGTCAAGTATCATGCTTCAATTGTGCTCTAAATAGAAACATTGATTTCTAACGCGCCTTTGTCATATCAAAGAACCTACTGTCGATTAATTATGGCTGAACATTCTGCTAAGTGTTCACTTTGCTCCAAATTGTCTGTTCTTTCTTTCATCGGATTTTTTCGATTATTGATTATTGATGCATCAATATTCCGATACAAAACCCGTCTATGAATACTGCCTATATATAAAAAGTACATTTGTTTGAAATTTCATAAAAAATCTGCCCAGCCATTTCGGAGTCCACAGGGAACGAGCTCACACAACACACACACAAAGTTCATTTTATATAATAGCACACACACACACACACACACACACACACACACACACACACACACACACACACACACACACACACACACACACACACACACACATATTATGTTTTTTTCTAAGCAGTTCGCTGCTTACAATAAAAAAATACTCAAGCTGGGACTGAAACTAAAACCTAAAGACAGTGAGTCATTTACGTTAAACATTAGATCAGCTAAAATGTGTTTTAAAACCTCGTGAAACAGTTTACAAACATATAAAAAGCACAATTCCCCCCCCTGTACCAATGTTTCAGTATTGACCCCTTAGTAGAGTTTTTTTCGGTGAAAACCAACTAGTTTTCAACATGTTTGAACACTACATACCAAATTTCAAGTCTATAGATCAAACATTCGTTGAGTATATAGGTTGAGAAGTGTCCTCACACACATTCTCACTTATATATATATATATATATATATATATATATATATATATATATATATATATATATATATAACTACTTCATTTATTCGCATAAATTTAATATATGAAAGTATAGATTTATGCGTAAACTTTAAGTATTTACTTCAAAAGTGCTCAATACGTAGGTAGAGCTAGTTAGTAATTTATAAAATATATATGGCGATTAAGCTACACTGAATATTCTGCGTTTCATCCAACTATAGGATTCGTCAGGCTTATGCGCATAAGCCTGACGAATCCTATAGTTGGATGAAACGCAGAATATTCAGTGTAGCTTAATCGCCATATATATTTTATAAATTACTATATATATATATATATATATATATATATATATATATATATATATATATAGAGAGAGAGAGAGAGAGAGAGAGAGAGAAAGAGAGAGAGAGCGTGTCAGAATGTGATGAAATGAAATTAAATACAGTGCTCGATCGCGAATATAAGAGCTAAAATAGAAATATTTATTTAAAAACTATACATACATATTCCAAAGACGGACCAGCGATGAGTTTTGTTGAATCAACCATCTGTGGCTGATATGAATTCAATGCTCGCGTTACGTCAGTCATGACTGGTAAAAAGTCTTCAGTAATTCTCAATTGTATTTTATATTTAGCTCTTACGAATCGGCGGAATGCATGCTGCTTTTGTGCAATGGCAGCTGCACAATCTGTACTAAAACATGTGGTGAGTAGAGCTTGCTACAATACTTCCGGGTCCTGGATATGACATTAAACTATATCCGATGGTGAGGCACCAGCTTGCGGGCTTTGGGGAGTGTGGAGCCACCCTTTAATTGCCATTGCTCCCAGGTCCACTCTGACCCGGAGTGGTAGTACCTGTTAGGGTCCCAACTATGGGTTAAATAGAAACCGACTTGAAAAAAAACAAAAAAACAAATATAGTCTACTAAAAAAAGTATTCTTCAAAATCACTGGATTCGGCATTAAAATCACTGGATTTGGCATTAAAATCACTGGATTCGGCATTAAAATCACTGGATTTGGCATTAAAATCACTGGATTCGGCATTAAAATCACTGGATTTGGCATTAAAATCACTGGATTCGACATTAAAATCACTGGATTCGGCATTAAAATCACTGGATTTGGCATTAAAATCACTGGATTCGGCATTAAAATCACTGGATTTGGCATTAAAATCACTGGATTTGGCATTAAAGATCTTTCTACTCAAGTAGTTTCTTACCCAAAACCGCTAGACTCTGGAGTTCCATTCCAGGTCCCTGATTCCCTAACTGTACTGACATGCAGAAGTTCAAGTGTAACGTGAACCGACATCTTGCTGCCCAAATCCCAACATAGTGCCCTAGTAGTTGCTGCCCCTGATAGTAGTGAAAATATCCTGAAAAGTGTTGATATGCCGTAAAACAAAAACAACCAAACCAAACCAATACTTCCGTGGGAACATGTGCTTTGATGTCGGCTTTGCACCATTCAGTTGTCTCATTGGCACACTGTTCAGCAGGAAAAGAGAATATATTGGTCGATGGGGCATCTCTGATGTTTTCTCTGATTGCTTTCCAGTCAGCCCTTTTGTAGTACCTTGTCATTTTGAGCGGGTTGGTATTTAAGTGTGATGTCAACTGATACCACTAGGTGGTCTGCGTTTCCAAGTGGACTGTCGGCATACGTCACACAATCCTCGAGTACTGTGGTAAGGAATAGGTCTAGAAGTTAAGTCTGCTGGTGTTCACGATCTGGGAGGCGAGTTGGGAACATTACTGTCTGTGTGAGGGAATGGGCTATAGAGAAGTTATAAGTAGAGCATCTAACTGCATCTGTGCAACTTGAGAAACCAAGGCAATTTTTATGGTGGACAGTAAAGTCACCAAACACATGTATTTGGGCGTTAATATCTAAGGAGAGCGCTGTGAAACATGATCGATTAGAGTACAGTCCTGACGTTAGGGAGAACGGTAGAGAAAATATAAGTAACTAAGGCAGTGATGAAAGACTTGTCGAAAACACATAAAAGCTCGAACTGAGGACTGAACTTTCAGCCTCCACAAAAGTATAACTTATGACTGAATTTTACCAACTAAGTTCTTTTTTTTATTGCATTTTCACTCCAAGCAAGCCACAGTGCCACTTTGATGTAGAAACCTACTGTCTGGGACATAAATTGCAGAGATACTATGTAGGGAGTTGAGCAGCAAGATGATTGTTTACATTACACTTGAACTTCTGCATGTCAGTACAGTCGAGGAAGCAGGAACCTGGAAGAGAATTCCAAAATCTAGCAGTTCCGAGGAAGAATCTATTAGAGTAGAAGGCTTTCTGGCATCTGGAGATCTATACTGTGTAGGGGTGGGAATTTGCTGCTTGTCGGGTTTGTCGGGAGTATTTAGGGCTTGTAGTTCGTCGGAGCATCTACCATTAAAATACTTGTAAAACAGACAGAGGGATGCAACATTTCGTTGATGGGACAGAGGTTGAAGCCTAGCTGACAATTCGCTATCTATTAGGCTGGCGACTCTCTTTTGAACCTTATCCAGGTGTGAGAAACTAGTAGCAGATGCATCAGCCCAAATATGACATCAATACTCCATACATGGGCGAATTGTGGCCTTGTAGAGATACAAGATACTTTCAGGCATAAGTAGCTTTCTAGCACGGTAGAGAGAGCCCACCTTCTTCGCAGCAGCCGCCCTCGATGTATCTGTTCCAACTCAAGTTCTTGGTAAGACTCATGGCGCAGTGGATAAAGTACTTGACAATTCAGCTGTGGGGAAGAAAAATATCATCACATAGCTTCCCTTGTTGGACAAAAGTAATACAGGAAGATATATATATATATATATATATATATATATATATATATATATATATATACGTTTTATTTTTTATTACCGTATCTTTCTGTTAAGTTACATATATATATATATATATATATATATATATATATTCATAAGTTTGGAATTCGGTTTCGATTCAAGCTGATGAACCCAAGACATATTTTTTTATTTTTGAAATGGCAACTTTATAACATATAAAAATCGATAGAACATTAATTCTGTAATAACATATATGGAATCTGTAAGAATTAAAATATATTGAAGCGTAAATTACGACCGGGCTATGTCGGGCGTCCCTGCTAGCTTGGATAAATACTTTTGCAGTTTTAACAAAAGAGCTACAATAATATCAGAGCGTCTCCATCTACACTGAACATCTACAGAATGCCAACATCAATATATTACATATGAATGAATCCCCTGTGGAATTGCCACAGGTCCCGCTAGTCTATATATTAATACCGTAGTACCTTGAAAGTACGTACGTACGTGTTTCACGGTTTCCAGTTTATAGAGTATTCGATCGGGAAATCCTAAAGGAGGATAGAAGGTGATAACATACTACAGATCATTAAATGAGTATATAGAATTAAATGAGTATATAGATATGCTAATTAAATTTCGCAGTAGGTATCCTCCTTTTTAATAAATAGGATTACTCGAACACCGAAAGCGAAATGTAAAACAAAAACCAAAAAAGTAAAAAAAAAAAAAAAAAAATGATCTCACTTTTGGGCCGTACATGGAAGTAAAATATACCTTCGTGGTCTTCTGGGATAGTATGTATCTGTTCTAAAGAGTGCATAATGGCGTGGAGTTTCCATTCTCGCCGGGCGTCCATACGATGGAAATATGTCACAGACTCCTATCAGTATATTAAAGACTAGCGGGGGTACCCGGCGTTGCCCGAGTGTTTGTTTCCGGGACGGGGGGGGGGGAGTTTTAAAAAATGTTATGGTAGGTAAGTAGGAAGGATCAAACCCGGAGTCATGAGTAAAAGTAGGAAAATAATGTGTGAAAAAAAACAAACAAACAAACATCTGCAACGTTAACAGTTCGGCCACCAAGAAAAGTCCATTCCAGTTGTTTAGGAAAAAAAAAAAAAAAAAAAAAAACGACTACGGTAGGTCGGCGCGAACGTGAAAATATAATGTGAATTGTCCAGCACGCTAACCACTACGCCACAGAGCACTGCAGTTTAGTTTAGTGATTTTAAATAACTTGACATGAAAGAACTACGAAGCCAAACCGGTGTTCTCTTCTCAACTGTTCCTTGTGAACGATCCCCAAACGGTGTTAAGTGGTGGCAGGGGGAGGAGGAATTTATTATAGAGAAAATATTTTACCACTTCCATTGATCTTAACCGATTTTGGCCGTGACTTCTCAGCAGAAAAAGTATAGAAATCTAAGATTATCGAGGAATTTGAGAAATAATAAGCCTATAACACACCTCAGATATTGTTCTGCCGTTTGTGTATATTATATTTGCATGAAATATCTTGATTTTTAATCCTATTAAGGTCAAAATCAGAAGGCAAAAAATGAGTTCATTTTATTTATAAAAAAAAAAAGAAGAAGAAGATAGATAGAAGAAGATAGATAGAAGAAGAAGAAGAGAAGAGAAGAAGAGAAGAGATAAACCGTAATAACCAGATATATTCTGACACTACATTAACCAGATTATTTAGATCAATATTATAGTTTCAACAAAAGGATTACACTAATATCGCGGGGTCTCCATTTATGCTAGACGCCCACAGAATGGCAGCAGCAATATATTATACATGCAAGATGCAGCCGTGGAATTTCAACAGGCTTCACTAGTTATTATTATTATTATTATTATTATTATTATTATTATTATTATTATTATTATTATAGAACAAATATGATTACAAAATTTTATCCAATTGGATAAGAAACACTCCCATAAGTCCTTTGGTTGTTCAACTCCGGTTTTTATCTTCTTTTAGAGACCGTTTTTATGGTATTCACCAAAGCTCAAAATGTAATTCGGGCATCAATTGGTTTTAAAGATTATGAAAATAAGAAAAAAAATAACAAAAAAATAACATTGAAAATAATTCGAAAATATCCCCCGACCCCCCAAAAACCCACTGAAAATAAAATTATCTTTCACTTTTTTTCGATTTCTGTATTTACTGGAATGCTTTGCATTTGGGAATTTAAAATTTTCTTTAAAAAAAAAAAATTGAATAACTTAACGAAACAAAAAAAAAAAAAAAAAGAGAAAATGAAAAGAAAAACATTTCCGTCATTGAAGTTCAACCAAGACAAATGCACACACACACACACACACACACACGCACGCACGCACGCACGCACGCACGCACGCACGCACGCACGCACACACACACACACACACACACACACACACACACACACACACAAACACACACATATATATTCTAAATTTTTAGCCCTTTTAAAAACGAGCAAAACTTATAACTAGTATTAGGACAATAGAAGATTCTTTTCGTTGTTTTGACTCTCGACACAGTTAAACACAGTTAATCAACCGAGAAGCACATCACTCTATATAAAAAAACATACAAGATATTAACTGATATATACTCCAGAGTCAAAATAATAATAATAAAAAATCTGTTGTCCTAGCCTTAGTTAAAATTGAACTTAGAATGAATGTTGAATGTGGTTAAATTTGTGATCATTTTTTGCATTCAATACTATTCCATCTCAATCCTTATTCATTCCTAACTGTGTATCTAATTGATGCTATAATACCTAGTTCGCTTCACCTTATCATATTAAAGCTCCATACAAAATTCCAACTAGATCAACCCAATAGTTCCAAAGAAAACTTCTAGAATAAATGTTGTCTTTTTCTGGCTAATCCATATTAATCCCAATCAATCCTTAACTATACATTAAACGGATACCATAATACTTAGTTCGCTTCATTTTATCGCAATAAAGGTCAAGCGAAACACATTTTAAGCAAAATGGACCTGTAGTTTCCGAGAAAAAGTGAGACGGATACGCCAAGAGTCTAAGAAAGCCCTCTCTCGTGAATTTCAGCCAGGTTGAAAATTTTCACACCAGAGTAATTGTAAACTGGATTTAAATTTGGATTTGATTCTTTTAAAAAAATTATTTTGCCTTTCGGATTACCTTTCAAAGAAGCTTTATGCAAGCTGCAGTTTTATGCCCTGTTTGTTTTTTATTATTTTACTATCTCCTACTTTTTTCACTTGTTGGTTTTAAAAGACATGTAAATCTTTGCAATTTATGACTCTAATAAATTGCGGTTTCATTTAATGCCGTAACCGGCAAATTCTGGCATTGCTACAAATATAATTTGCTGATTTCTTTCTGTCCTCTGATGAGAAGAATAGCAAGAATAGCATTCTTTGAAACTCTGTGGAATAAATAATAAATTGCCTTTTGGGGTACGCAGTTGAACAATAAATTTGATTGCAAATTTCAACTAACAGTTTTAATTTCTTTCTTTATATATATATATATATATATTTATATATATATATATATATATATATATATATATATTTATATATATATATATATATATATAGATAGATATATATATATAGATATATGCCCGATGTAACTTCAAACAAATGACTAAACTCTTATCGTTTATTTCTTTAAGTACGTTGAGATACACAATTCTTGACAGCCCCTGTTTCGTAGCGCATCATCACCATGTAATTTTTAAAAAATTTATTCCGTCCTTAATTCATCAGAAAAAAAAAAATTATGAATTTTAAAGGAATATGTGCATGATTACAAAATCCGACACTGGAAGAAAAGTTACAAATATTTTTTTTCAATTTGTTAAACCATGACTATATATATATATATATATATATATATATATATATATATATATATATATATATATATATATATTTCTGGTACCTAAGGTACTTAAGCTTTTATCCATTTTTAATCTCATAGCATTTATATGCTAGTTAACATGTCGTAGAATGAATCTTGTAATCCTAAACTTACTTATTAATAGTTTTTCTTTCTATTTTATTTTTTTATTTAATTCATCTATTTTTTTTCATATATTAGTAAAATAGTAACCGTATTATTTTACATTTTTTTTATTGGGGAAGTGGTATCATATCCACTGGAGAGCCATGTACTTAACAGCTGTCCTGTTTTAAAATCTCCGAAAGAGCTACATGGTAAGCAGCTGATGAACCCGTTTTCTATTTACAAAATTTTAGTTAAGGTTTTCTCTTTTCATCCTTATGTAGTTAAATTCTGTTTTAAAATTGAAGACTTTTGCGGAATCGGCTTATGCAAGTGGTAAATCTATTTCTATTGAACAATTTTTGTTAAGGCCCTTTTTTTCCCTCCTTATATAAATGAATTCTCTTTTATCATTATAAAAGATTTTAGAAGTCGGATTGTGTAGGTGCTAAGTCTGCGATAGGTTAAAGTTAATATTTTTTTTCCTTCCGGGAATTTAAACTGTATTCTTTATTTTTATTTTTGCAGTTTTTTTTATTCCAAGCTTCTTTAGACTATATATATATATATATATATATATATATATATATATATATATATATATATATATATATATATATATATATATATATATATATACCATTTAATTAAGATTTCCTAAATTCGAATTTCCTCTAAAGTAATTTTTTTTTTCTACATGAAAAATCATGCAACGGTATTTAAATAAAAAAAGAAAAGAAAAAAGATTCTTGATATAAAGTCTAGTATTATTACATCTTGATTTTAATTTTTCTCTCGAGACGAATATTGGCTGTAGAGAGCTTGATAAGGATACCTTAAACGGGCCTTATTATCGGGCTTGAAACCGACGGTACCAATGATCTGTCTCAACTAACAACTTTCTGTACACCATATATATATATATATATATATATATATATATATGTATATAACTACTTCATTTACTCACATAAAATTAATATACGAAAGTACAGATTTATGCGTAAACTTTAAGTATTTACTTCAAAAGTGCTCAATACGTAGGTAGAGCTATTTAGTAATTTATAAAATAAGCCTGACGAATCCTAGAGTGGATGAAACGCCGAATATTCAATGTAGCTTAATCGCCATATATATTTTATAAATTACTATATATATATATATATATATATATATATATAAAATTATTTATTATAATAATTATTAAATACCTACAGACACTAGTGTTTCATCCTTTTTGAGAATCGTCAGTGTAGGGTGTCACGATAAACACCGGTCGATATATATATATATATATATATATATATATATATATATATATATATATATATATATATATATATATATATATATATATACGAGAGTCGATCCAAAAGTAAGGGCCTCTATATTTTTAACTCAACAACTAAAACGTAAAAAAAGTAATAAGAGATGTGATACCATTAAAACGGACGACATTTTGCGGGCCAGAATTTATTTTTCTACATAGTCACCATCATTCTCAAAGCACTTTTTTCAGCGATGAACGATGCTTCGGTCGTAAAAGTTCGGAGCGTGCTTTTCCACTCACATCTCTATCGCCAATCTAAAATCAATATATATATATATATATATATATATATATATATATATATAAGAATTTGTAAATTAAAAAAAAAACTGGGACAAATTTATTATTTGAGAAAAAATATAAAAGTTTAAATATTTTTTCCTTAAATCATCGATTTATAATATATATATAACCATTTTTTCTTGCCACAAAAACTAAATATTTTCAAAGAAGTGATAAACAATATTTAACATTTTGGAAAAATAACGAATAGGCAGAAACGCTCACAAAAGGAAAAGATAATACTTTGCTTTCGTTTTTTTTTTATTTTTTACGAAAGAAAATATCACAGTAAAAAAGAAACATATTTCTTTTAGGATTTTTGTTAGATTAGCTTGGATGATTTGTGTTGTTTCAAACATTCCCATAAATTTTTTTTATGTTGTTTTGAATAATTAAAAATGTATTATTATTTAGAAAGGTAAATATAGTATCATTTTTATGTCGTTTAAATAAGGAAGATATTTTTTTTATTTTTAAATGTAAATAGTATTTTATTTTATATTATTTGATTACTGAATATTGTATTTTTATTTTGAAATGTACATTCGAACTCATTTTCTCTTATGTCATTTGAACGATGAAAAATGCACCTTTACTTTGCAAAGGAACCCATCATCCCATTTAGCTGATATCTTTTCCAAATTTATATGCAATGACACTTTGTTGTATGCTGTTGGAATAACGTCAACGTTTTTTTTTCTCAGTATACATATAATTCCATTCATATGTCAGTTCAATAATGAAAAATGGATACTCTCCAAATAAAATATAGTGTCCTTTTGTTCTTAAATCATTTGAATAAGGAAAATATGTTTATTTTTGCAATGTATATATATATATTTTTTATTTTATATCATTTGAGTAGATAATATTGTATTTTATTTTTAAATGTAGATATGAGCTCTTTTTATGACATTTAAATAATGAAAAATGCGCCTTTATTATTATTATTATTATTATTATTATTATTATTATTATTATTATTATTATTATTTATGGGCGCCAGAATATCATTATACCATCTTAAGACAAATGATACTACACTTAGAGTTAGAAGACCAAGAATTTATATTTTAGTTTCACGTCCGGCCCAAAAGCAACGTCATTTTATTTTATTTTATTTTTTATGTTGCGTCTTCGGTGATCGGGAGATCCTATTTATTAAAAAAGAGGGTAGAAGGTGATAACATACCAGAAACATTAAATTAGCGTGTCTATATATTAATTTAATGTTTTTTTTTAGTATGGTATCAAATTCTACCCTCCTTATTAATAGCACTTCCCGATCGAATAACTTTTAATCTGGAAACACTGACACACACACGTTAAAGGTACTGCAGTATTAATTTATAGATGGCATTTTGTTAAAATAACGAAGAAGTTATTTTGCAAACATACATATGATTCTAATCACATGTCAGTTTAATAATGAAAAATGTATATTTTGCAAATAAACCTATAATCACATTTTATTTTTTTTTCATGTCGTTTGCCTTATGAAACGTACTTTTATTTTCCAAATGTCATTTAGATTTCATGTTATCTGAATAAGACCGAATTTAGATATATTTTATGCTAATGTCGTTTGAATAATAAAAATATATTATTTTTAAATTTAAATATAATTCAATTTGATAAATGTATTTTAATTTTAGAATGTACATATGACGCCATTTTGTTTTATGTCGCTTGAACAATAAAAATGTTTTTATTTTGAAAAATTAATATGATTTCATTTTGTTTTATTTTCTAAATGTACATATAATCAAATTCTGTGTTTGCACAATAAAAATGTATATTTATTTGGAAATATGCATGTGATTTATTTCCTTTTATGTCGTTTGAATAATAAAAACTGTATGCAAATGTACATAGCATTACATTTTGTTACGATGTCATTTGAATAATGAAAAATATATATTTATTTACAAATGTAAAAGTAATATTTTATTTGGTATAATTTGAATAATAAAAAATATTTACATTTTCCTAATATAAATATGATTTAATTTTGATTTTTGTTGTTTGAATAAAAATATGTTTATTTTTAAATATACATACGATTTAATTTTGTTCCATTTTCTAAATGTACATATGATGAAATTCTGTTTTTTATGTCGTTTGAATAATGAAAAATGTATATTTATTTGGAAAATGCATGTTTCATGTCGTTTGAATATTTTCTAAATGTACATATAACTGAATTTTGTTATGATGTCATTTGAATAATGAAAAATATATATCTATTTACAAATGTAAAAGTAATATTTTATTTTGTATAATTTGAATAATGAAAAATATTTACATTTTCCTAATATAAATATGATTTAATTTTGATTTTTGTTGTTTGAATAAAAATATGTTTATTTTTAAATATACATATGATTTAATTTTGTTTCATTTTCTAAATGTACATATGATCAAATTCTGTTTTTAATGTCGTTTGTATAATAAAAAAATATATATTTTTTTGGAAACATACATATGATTTTATTGTGTTTTATGTCGTTTGAATAATGAAAAATGTATATTTATTTGGAAACATGTATGTTTTATGTCGTTTGAATATTTTCTAAATGTACACATGATCAAATTCTGTTTTTAATGTCGTTTGTACAATAAAAAATGTATATTTATTTGGAAAATGAATGTTTTATGTCGTTTGAATAATGAAAAATCGATATATTTTTTGGAAATATACATGTTCAAATACATAGGATTGTTTTTTGTTCAAATAACAATATGTTTCATTTAAAATATATACATGATTTCAGTTTTTTTCATATGCTAACATATGATCAAAAACTTTTTTTCGTATGCTTTTATTCTGCTTTATATCGTTTGGACGATGAAAAAATGTTTTTTATTTTAAAATATACACGTGTTCACTCTGTTTTATTTTCTAAATGTACACATAACTGAATTTTGTTATGATGTTATTTGAATAATGAAAAATATATATCTATTTACAAATGTAAAAGTAATATTTTATTTTGTATAATTTGAATCATAAAAAAATATTTACATTTTCTTAATATAAATATTTTGATTTTTGTTGTTTGTAATAAAAATGTTTATTTTTAAATATACATATGATTTAATTTTGTTTCATTTTCTAAATGTAATATGACCAAATTCTGTTTTTAATGTCGTTTGGATTGTTTTTTTTTGTTCAAATAACAATATGTTTCATTTAAAATACATACATCTGATCAAACATTTTTTTGCATCATAAAATGTATATTTATTTTGTAATATGCGTATGCTTTTATTTTGCGTTATATCATTTGAACGATGAAAAAATATATTTTTTTATTTTTAAATATACACGTGTTTATTTTATTTTATTTTCTAAATGTACATATAATTCAACTTTCTTATGATGTCATTTGAATAATGAAAATATATTTTATTTACAGAAGTAAATGTAATATTATTTCATTTAGTGTAATTGTAATAATAAAAATTGTCATTTTCCAAATATCAATACGATTTCATGCTTTTTTTGTTGCATTAATAAGAACTGCGTTTATTTTTAAATATACATATGATTAAAGTTTGGTTCATATCGTTTGAATTAAAAATGTATTGTTATTTTTCTAATAATATAATACCATCTTCTTTTATGTTATTTGGATAATGTAAAATATATTTATATTTTCTGATGCATTTTCATTACCAAAGGTACGCATGTTTATTATGTAGTTTTAATACTGAAAAACGTATTTAAATTATAATTTAATGAAAAATGGGCTTTTATTATGACGTATACATATGCTTTAATTTTGTTTAATTTTTAAATGTACATATGATCAAATCCTGTTTTTATGTCGTTTGCATAATAACAATGTACATTTATTTTGAAATATGCATATGATTCAATTTTGTTTTTGTTGTTTTAATAAAAATGTTTATTTTGAAATAAACAAATGATTTTCGTTTGTTTTATGTCGTTTGAATTAAAAATGTATTGTTATTTTCCAAATAATATATTATCACCTTGCTTAATGTCGTTAATCTAAAATATATTTATATATATTTATATATTTTCCAATGTAAGTTTATGTCAATAGAATAAAAATATATTTTCAATGTCATGTTGCTTTTATGTAGTTTTAATAATAAAAATCGTATTTACGTTATTTGGTTCTATTCTGTTGATGTCCTTTATACAATAGTAAATGTGCTTTTATTTTGAAAAATACACATTTTTTTTAAAATGTACATATGATCAGTTTTTGCATCATAAAAATATATATCTATTTTTACATACGTGTATGATTTTCTTTTGTTTTGTATTGTTTGAATAATAAAAAATGTGTCTTATTTTGAAATATACACATGATTTCATTTTGTTTTATTTTTTAAATGTACATATGATCAGTTTTTTGCATCAGAAAAATATATATCTGTTTTTAAATACGTATAAGATTTTCTTTTGTTTTGTAGTGTTTGAATAATAAAAAATGTGTCTTATTTTGAAAAATACACATGATTTCATTTTTTTTAAAATGTACATATGATCAATTTTTTGCATCATAAAAATGTATATATTTTTTAAATACGTGTAAGATTTTCTTTTGTTTTGTATGCTTGAATAATAAAAAAAATGTGTCTTATTTTGAAATATACACATGATTTCATTTTTTTTAAATGTACATATGATCAATTTTTTGCATCATAAAAATGTATATATTTTTAAAATACGTGTAAGATTTTCTTTTGTTTTGTATTGTTTGCATACTAAAAAATGTGTTTTATTTTGAAGTATAGATATGCTTTCATTTTGTTTTATTATCTAAATGTACATATGATCAATTTTTTTGCATTATAAAAATGTATATTTATTTTGAATAATATGTATGATTTTTGTTTTGTTTTGTATTGTTTGAATAATGACAATTTTTTTTTAAATATGCATATGATTGAATTTTGTTTCATTTTCTAAATGTACATATGATAAAATTTTTGTATCATAAAATGTATATTTATTTTGAAGTACGTGCATGATTTTTTTTGTTTTATATTGTTTCAATAATGAAAAATGTGTTGTATTTTTGAATATGATTTAATGTTGTTTTATTTTAAAATGTACATATGTTCAATTGTTTGCATCATAAAAATGTATATTTATTTTGAAATACGTGTATGATTTTTTCTTGTTTCGTATTGCAAGAATAATGAGAAACGTCTTTTATTTTGAAGTATATAATTTCATGTTGTTTTATTGTCTAAATGTACATATGATCAAATTTTTACATTATATAAATGAATATTTATTTTGAATAATATGTATGATATTTTGTTTTGTATTGTTTGAATACTGAAATTTGTTTTTTATTTTAAAATATACATATAATTCCATTTTGTTTCATTTTCTAAATGTACATATGATAACATTTTTGTATCATAAAATGTATATTTATTTTGAAATAGGTGTATGATTTTCTTTTGTTTGAATAATGAAAATGTGTTTTTAATATACATCTGTGTTTATTTCGTTTAATTCTCTATACGTACGCATGATCAAATTCTGTTTTAATTTTGTTTGCATTATCGTATTAACATTTTTATTCTATTCTGTTTTATGTTGTTTTATATCGTTTGTATAATAACAAATGTATATTCATTTTGTAATATGCATATAATTCTATTCTTTTTTATGTTGTTTGAATGATGAAAACTGTATTTTCATTTTCCAAATGTACATAGAATTCAATTTTTGTTGTGATGTCATTTGAATAATGAAAAATATATTTCATGTAAAAATGTGAATAGATTATTTTTGTATTTTATTTTCAAAATATAGATATGATTTTATTTTTTTTTTGAATAAAGAAAAATATGTTTATTTTGAACTATATATATATTACTTTAAAATGGATTTAAAATTAGCATTTTTTATTCTACTGACATGAAAGAAAATGTTATTATATGTATATTTAAAAAGTGTAAATACATTTTACTGTATTCAAACGACATAAAACCATGGTATTATTCGTATTTAGAAAATAACAATATGTTTTTTTTATTATTTCAACGACATAAAACGAAATAAAATAAAATAAATTATGTCGTTGAAATAATAAAAAAATATATTGTTATTTTCTAAATACGAATAATACCATGGTTTTATGTCGTTTGATTAAAGTAAAATGGATTTACATTTTTTTAAATATAATAATAACATTTCTTTCATTTCAGTAGAATAAAAACTGCTAATTTCAATTCCATTTAGTTTTTATGTCGTTAGAGTAATATACTTTTCATAACCAAATGTGTCATTTTGTTTTTATGTTTTAATAATGTAAAACGTATTTACATTTTTCCAATATACTTATTATTTCATGTCGTTTGATATTTTTTGAATAATGAGGAATGCTTTTCAATTTACAAATGTATATGTAATACAATTTTATTTTTTATTTTCAATTATTATGATTTCATGTCGTTTATATTATTTATGTATTTTTATGTCACTTATATTATTTGAGTAATGAAAAATGTATTTTTTATTTCCGAATGTACATATATATATATATTATTTTGTTTGACTAAAAACTGTTTATATTATTTATTATTTATTTATTATATTCATATTATTTATTTATAATATTATTTATATTATTTATGCCTGTTTGTTGTCGTTCATAATATTTATTATTATATTATTTATGCATTTTATGTCGTTTATATTATTTGAGTAATGAAAAATGTATTTTTTTATTTACGAATACATATATATTATGTTGTTTGACTAAAAACTGTTTATACTATTTATTATTTATTTATTATATTTATATTATTTATTTATATATTATTTATATCATTAATGTCTTTTCTATGTCGTTAATAATATTCATTATTATATTATTTACGTATTTCATGTCGTTTATATTATTTGAATAATGAAAAATATATTTTTTATTTCCAATATATATATATATATATATATATATATATATATATATATATATATATATATGCGCTTTTGAAAGAAACACTCTTGTTTTCTTTTCAAAAGACATTTTGTATGTATTCCTACACGTCAACACATTGGAGATAAATACAGAAAAGATATAAACATTTATATTGATTTTTTATTCATACATATTTAAATATATATATATATATATATATATATATATAAACATATATATGTGTATATATATATACATATATATATACTTTATATCGTTTGAATAAAAACTATATTTCACATATGATTTCATTTTCATATATGACTTTAAATTTACACTTTTTAAATGTCTGATATAATTTGCAAACCGCCATTTCACATATATTTAGTAAATAAAATATGTTTATATATCTTATGATCATTCTATTTATAATATAAAACATATTTTTCCGATCACAATTTATTAAATATTGATATGATTTCATCTTCATTAATGTCGTTTCAATAAAGAAAAAATGTATTTTCTATTTTCCAAATATACATAAAAGGCCATTTATAGTTGTTTAAATAAAAATGGATTTTATTCAAAAATGATATTATTTTTGTTTATGCGTTTTAAATAATGAAAATTTATGTTCATCTGTAAATGTACATTTCATATTATTTAATGTTATTTAATATTTTGATGTCGTTACGATCACATCTTTTTTATATATCGTTTGCATAATAAGAATTACACTTTCTCAAATTTACATATATATGTATGACTTCATTTCTCTTGATATCATTTGAATAATAAAAAATGTATTTTCTATTTTTCAAATATACATAAAATGCCATATTTGTTATTTAAATACAAATGTATTTTTTTACAAAATGTACATATGATTTCATTTAATTTTATGTCCTTTCAAAATGAAAGAATGTATTTTCTATTTTGCAAACATACATAGATATAATGCAATTTGTATGTCGTTTAAATAAAGAGTGTATTTTACTACTAAATGTGCAGATAATTTTATTTTTGTATATGTTTTTTAACAAGGAATAATGTATTGTCATATTTAAAAATATAATATAATATCATTTATGCCGTTTTATGTTTTTATGTCGTAAAATCATATAAAACGTAATTTACGATCACATTTTATGCATTTAAATTTACAAATGTATGCATAATTTTATTTTATGTAACCTGAAAGTACTTCTTTTAAACTCCTCGGCCTAACGTTTACAGGGAATATGAACTGGAATAGATACATTAGGAGCATTGCCAAGGCTGCTGCAAGGAAGGTTGGCTCCCTTTACCGTGCTAGAAAACTACTTACGCCTGACAGTATCCTATACCTCTATAAGGCAACCATTCGCCCATGTATGGAGTACTGTTGTCACATCTGGGCTGGTGCATCTGCTTCTTGTCTCTTGCTCCTGGACAGGGTTTAAAAGAGAGTCGCCAACCTGATAGGTTCTGAACTGTCATCTAGGCTTCAGCCTCTGTCCCATCGACGAGATGTTGCATCCCTCTGCCTGTTCTACAAATACTTCAATGGTGAATGCTCTGACGAACTGCAAACACTTGTACCCCCTCGACGTAACTACCCCCGACAAACCCGACAAGCTACTAAGTCTCATCCCTTTACAGTAGAGATCCCTAGGTGCAAGAAAGCCTTTTACTCCAATAGTTTCTTCCCCAGAACTGCGGGTCTTTGGAACTCCCTTCCGGGATTCTGCTTTCCCAACTGCAATGATATGCAGAAGTTCAAGTGTAATGTTAACAAACATCTTTCTACTCATCTCCCTTCATAATGACCCCGCTAATTAAGTCCCTGATAGTAGCCCCCTGCTTCAAAGTGGCACTGTGCCTTGTTTGGGGTGAAAATTGAATTAGAAAAAAAAAAGAATAATTAAAAATACTTTTTTTTAAAATATATATATTATTTAAATTCTTAGTTTATTTCAGTAATAGAAAAACGTATTTTTAATTTACAAATATACATATAATACAATGATTATGTTGTTTGAATAAAAAATGTATTTTATTTAACAAGTGTAAATATGATTTCATTCTATTTTATGTTCTTTCAATAATGAAAAATATATTTTTTCCATATATCATTTTTATTTTGTTGGAATAGAATCCATTTTATTTGCTAAATGTTATAAGATTTCATTTTCTTTTATATCGTCACAATAATGATAAAATGTATTGCTTTTTTGTTGTTGTTATAAATATGATTTTGTTTAGTTTATGCCATTTCAATAATAGAAATATATATTTTTATTTTCCAAATATACATATAATATCATTTTTATTTCGTTTGAATAAGAAATGTATTTTATTTACACAATGTACATATCATTTGAGTTTTGCTTATATCTTTTAATAATGAACAATTTATTTATACGTTTTTAATGTTATTTTACATAGTTTTCTTATTTTATGTCGTTTTATTATTTTATGTAAAACGTTTTTTTTTACATTCATTTAGTTTTTATTTCATTTTAATAATGAAAATGTATTAAGTTTTCATTTTGTTTCATGTGGGTTCAATAGTGGAAATTTTTTTCATAATGTTCATATGCTTCCATTTTATTTTATGTCGTTTGAATAATAAGAAACATATTTCATTTACTAAATATATGTGAAATGGCGGTTTGCAAATTATATCACCCATTTTAAAATTTTCTAAGTAATATTTTATAATTTTTATAGATATGTTAAAAGTTATATTATATGATTTTCTATAGATTTTTTAAAAGGTTAAATTTTATAATTTTCCACAGATTTTTAAAAAGTTATATTTTATAATTTTCTATACATTTTTTAAAAAGTTATATTTTATAATTTTGTATAGATTTGTTAAAAGTTATATTTTATAATTTTCTATAGATTTTTTAAAAAGTTATATTTTATGATTTTCTATAGATGTTTTAAAAGTTATATTTTATAATTTTCTATACATTTTTTAAAAAGTTATATTTTATAATTTTCTATAGATTTTTAAAAAGTTATATTTCATAATTTTCTATTTTTTCTTTAAAAGTTATATTTTATAATTTTCTATAGATTTTTTTAAAAGTTATATTTTATGATTTTCTATAGATTTTTAAACAGTTATATCTTATAATTTTCTATAAATTTTTTAAAAGTTATCTTTTATAATTTTCTATAGATTTTTTAAAAGTTATATTTCATAATTTTCTATTGATTCTTTAAAAGGTATATTTTATAATTTTCTATAGATTTTTTAAAAGGTATATTTTATAATTTTCTATAGATGTTTTAAAAAGTTATATTTTATGATTTTCTATAGATTTTTAAAAAGTCATATTTTATCATTTTCTATAGATTTTTTAAAAAGTCATATCTAATAATTTTCTATAGATTTTTAAAGCTTATATTTTATAATTTTGTACATATTTTTTAAAAGTTATATTTTATGATTTTATATTTATATATGTTTTAAATTATAGTTTATAATTTTCATAGATTTTTGAAAGTTATATTTTATAATTTTCTTTAGATTTTTAAAAGTCATATTTTATAATTTTCTATAGATTTTTTTATAAAATATATTTTATAATTTTTTAGACTTTTAAAATTTATACACTAATCGTACTAGATGCACTGACTAATTAAAAGATGCAATTTGCAAAGAAATTATGACCATTGCATTTGCGAAGATCTACCAAGTTATGAAAAACTTCTGCGAACGTCTTCAACAATGTGTACACAATAACTGGTGTACTTTTCAAAACGGAACCCAACTATTAAAGAATCTATAGAATATTATAAAATATAACCTTTAAAAATCTATAGAAAATTATTAGATATGACTGTTAAAAAATCTATAGAAAATTATAAAATAGGACTTTAAAAAAATCTATGGAAAATCATAAAATATACCTTTTTAAAAAAGTCTACAGAATTATAAAATATAACTTTTAAAAAGTCATGTATACATTTGGAAAAATAACAAATTGTAATCTAGACTATGTTATTTTGAAGCTAATTATATTTTATATTGCCGTAATCCCAAATAATCAGACACGTACACTGTGATTTATTAGTTTGGATTTTATTCTCATCGTTTGCATATGGAATTTAAATATTTGAAGAAATTATTAATATTTTTCCTTTGTTTTGGAAAATTTCAGAAGGGCATAGATAATTTGGATTATTTGGATTATTCGGGATACAGTTCTCAGATTGGAATCTTTGTTTAAAACTTCGTAATCTGTGCTGAATTTCAAAGGCAACTCTCTTCTTACCTCGATTTATTTAAGGTTTCTATTTGGCCGTGTTCTTATTTAAAAAAAGTATTCTTAAATGAGGAAATTTGAACAATCTATAATATAAATCTCTAAAACGCTAACACAATGTAACTTGTTTCTATCAATTCTTGGTACTTATGCTGAATAAGTGCCGAGCGAAAGTTCCATGGTGTTAAAACATCATGGAACTTTCGCTCGGCACTTATTCGTTTTTCAGTGTAAAATAATATTACTGTTATTACGAAACATGATTCCATAAAAAATAATTGAAAAAGTGTATACAGTATTTTTTGTCATCACGTAAAAAATACAATCGAATAATCGTTGTACAATTTTCATGAAATATTACAAGAATAAAAATTCAAACCAAGAAAAAAAAATGAAATTGTATGAATCAATATCTATTTTCTTATTAAATAAAACTATAGTTTATAATTTTTTATAGATTACACACACACACACACACACACACACACACACACACACACACACACACACACACACATATATATATATATATATATATATATATATATATATAGGGTGACCCCCAAAACGGGCCCAACTCTAATTAGGCCCTGTTTCTTAGTGTTTTGTCCGAATAAAATGAAACTTTGGTCATAACTA
>NC_136505.1:92258567-92336067 GCF_053919585.1 Euprymna scolopes
TTTCCATTATTTTCATCATATATATATATATATATATATATATATATATATATATATATATATATATATCTATTTTGTCGGAATACTATTTCCATTATTTTCATCATATATATATATATATATATATATATATATATATATATATATATATATATATATATATGATGAAAATAATGGAAATAGTATTCCGACAAAATAGAATGCGAAGCTCGCGATTTGTTTACAAACAAACGTTTGAGCCCTCTACGAGTAGCGGACGGATGTTTATTTAAATAATCGTTCGGACAGGTTAATTTCGGCCACCGATTCCGTAGTCAAGGGGTAGGACTGCCGACTGTCATCACGACGGTTCTAGGTTCGATCCTCGGCTTGGGAGAGGTGTTAGTCTAGCGGCACTGATGAGTTGTGAAACAACGAAACAGGTCTGTATGTCGATGACTAAAATATATTTTATATATATATATATATATATATATATATAAAAATTTGTTTTTGTTTTTGCGATATATTTTGATAATTAGTACCGTTTTAGATACCTGTATCAAGCTCTCTTCCACCAATACGTATCTCCTATGAGTATTGGCTGAAGAGAGCATGATATAGGTATCTTAAACGGTCCTGATTATCGGTTTGAAACCGACGGTACCAATGACTTGTCCCATCTAAAAAACATGTAAAAAAAATCTAAACTATAAATACGCTCTTATTTTCGGGTTTTCCCTATAATAGAGCACTCTGCTGGATTTCTTTTTCCAAAAACAAATCTACTTATATATATATATATATATATATATATATATATATATATATATATATATATATATATATATATATATATATATATATATATATATATATACATATATATATAAAGCTGAACGTCTGTATGTGTGTCTGGTCACGAATAGGCTCCTATATGGTTGACTATTATAGGAAGCTGATCACATATAATGATAGACGATGTATCGAGACACATCAATGGGTATGTTTGATCCGGCATAATGATGATTCCTTAAAATTGTGGGGTCTGCGTACGCGCCTGGTCCACAAAGTATGTAAATAAAAATTTAAAATTAAAAAAAAAAACGTTTACAAGTGTTTTTGATATAGATGTACATAATAATAATTTGATAAGTATGTTTTAACTTAAATAGGCATGGTATAATAAAATTGTGGGGCTGCGTTCGCGCTTGGCCTCCGTAGAATGGAAATAGGCACAAACTTTGATAAAAACTTTTAATATCTTTCTACGTAAGTATACTTTGATAATTATGTTTCAGTTTAAAGAAATATGGTATAATAAAAGTATGGGGTTTCGTTTGCGCTTGACCTCCATAGAATGGAAATATGTCACAAAGTTTAAGAAGGTTTTTTTAATATAGATCTACAGAATATTGTGATATGTGTTTCAGTGTGAACAGGTATGGTATAATAAATTATGGGGTTCATCTGTTTTATTTTTACTTTCATCATATTTTGCTTTGGTTTTGATGCCCCCAAATTCGAAGCTATCTCTTTGCAACCCTTCCTTTGCATAACCTATCATACTTTCATAAATCAGAGTCCATTATCTGTAGGCTGTACACACGGATGCACACACATATGTACACACGCAAGCACACGCACATAATATATAGATAGATACATATATAATATGAACTCTTTTATCAACAGAAGCTCTAAATCTAAATAAAAATTTGACCACGTTTCTTAATTAGTAACCTTTTGAAGAGGAGATTTATATCGAAATATTAAAAATTAAATACATTAATAACTATTAACATCTGAGTTGTATATTTTATTTAAAATGATTTTTGCACTGTCATATCTTTCAGATAATGTAATAATACACAAACACACATATACATATATATATATATATATATTTATCAATCAATAACTATGAATATAATCGAATTAGTACTTATAATACAAAACTGCTGTTTCATTTCTGATAACATCGATTGATAACCGTATGTCGTCGGCAACGATAAAACAAGTTGAAAGGGAAGATTTCTATAACACTAATCTACATAAGTAAATATACATTTTTTTCAGTAAGCTTTTAATTAAACATGTGGGGTTAAGGAGTGCTGTCGATTTATTTTTTTCTATAAGTGCGCTTGTTGTCTCCTTCTGTTCATTCGCACACACACACACACATACACACACACACACACATAGTATTCTGAATTTTAAAAGTGTCTCAAAATCTTTAACTGGTAATAGCAGGTGCGATTGTTATCGGAAAGTTAATTAAGCCATTTTACGACAACAAAAGTCTTTTAATTAGCTTCTGTCTGAAGGTAACAGCTTTAATGTCGCCATGGATTAAAGAAGTCGTATATTAATATCGATGTATCGACGTAGTCTAACTGAGTTTGCAGAGGAACCTGAGTGGCCTGCTACGTACCGTCGCGAAGTCTGAATATGTTTAGATCAACAATGTACCAAAATGTATCAACTCGCCATTGTCTCTGTTCCAATATTTTTGATATATTAAGAGGGAATGATCTCTGAAAGTTTGAAGCTGCTATTTATAGACACCGGCGATAGGAACTGATCAATCAAATGGAGAAACATTCTGCTAGTAGCCAATCAGAAACCAGAATGGCTCCATAAGAATATCGAATCTTTTAGCATTCCAGTACAATTTTTTCGTGTCAATATAAGAAAGATCTTTTGCCTGCAAAATTATAAAATCCGGAGCAATTACCGAGCAGCTACCCACTGACAATTGTTCATTTTCAGGACATATACAGAACAGCTTCCCTACTGAAAACCCTTCATCTCCATCGCTTGTACAGAATAGCTACCTATCGTAAATTCTTCTGAAATTAAACACAGCTTTAAATTCAAGCGCCACTTTTCTTCTAACTATTGGTAATACAGCGGGTTTTTGTTCAACTAATTTTATACAAATAATTGTTGTCACTATGTGTTACGTTACGGCATTAAATAGTCCGAATTCCATGGCTTCCATGCAATACATAAAGTAAAGTACTTCCTCGTATTTTGTTGACGTTAATTTCATTAGCAGAAAATTGAGACAAAAATCTGTTTCCTTTGGCAAATATAGTCCCATGTTGTTAAAAACAAAATTCTTACTTTCAATCAATTTAATCGATTTAGATTTTAGTAATGATGGTTTCAATAAAAATAAACTTTTTGCTTTATTTTTGCCATTTAATGTCTCGTTTTTATACGGCATAATTCCCATTGACACACGGTCTCCATTAGGTCGCTTAAGTTAAGCAAAGTTATGTTTGGTCAGTACTAAAATGGGTGACGATTTGGGATTTCTAGGTGCTGTATGTGCTCTCCGCTTATCTCGGCATTGTTTCCATATCGTCTAGTACTTCGCATTGCCATTGAACTCAAGAATTGCCGATTCAGGAGAGGTTTGGTTGTAGATTGCGCAACCCTTGCCTCACAGGGTGTATCCATTGTCTCTTGAGAATGACCAAAAGCATCATAATGTCTCAATTTAAACATGTTGGATTTAACGTGATTTGCATTCGAACTCTTAGATTCTAAGTTCAGTTGAATATTTCAAGAGGTGCATAAAAGAAAACTGGAAGGTAAACGGGCGAACATTGCGAATGCAAAAACTAACAAAGAGTTGAATAGCAATCTAAGTCTTTCACTTAACGAGTAAAAGACAGGCGTGATTAACTGATTTCTTAATAAAGAAAAATTACTAATTAGAAATTAATTAACGAATCGATTTTTATCTTTAAAAATGTCGGGAGAAAATTGAATTAAAAGATTAATTAAAATGGCCGAACTAAAATCATTTAAATAAATTCAACGGCGTTTAATTGGCGACTGCCCATTTTGCGGGTGTATGTGCCGTTTAGTTTTCTTTCCAATCTTTTGGTGAGTGTCCAGGTTGTAGCACCGTAAACAAGGGTAGACTCTAGCAGTTCTTCAGGGCAGTGGTAGAGTCTGTCCTTGTTTACGGTGCTAGACACTCACCAAAAGATTGGAAAGAAAACTAAACGGCACATACACCCGTATGCTACGAACAGTATTAAATATATCTTGGCAAAATCATCCCATGAAGCAGCAACTTTATGGCAACCTACCTGCCATATCTATACCATCAGAGAAAGACGCCTACGATTTGCCGGTCATTGTCTGAGGAGCAAGCATGAATTGGAGAGTGATTTATTGCTATGGACTCCACGGCACGGACGCGCAATAAAAAAAGGACGACCTAGATCCACGTACATCCAACAAATAGCACACGACGCCAACTGTGAACCTGAAGATCTGAGGCCGCTGATGGAAGACAGGAAACTCTGGAGAGGAAGAGCCATATTGGTACGGGCAAGGAGCGCGTCATGATGATGGCCATTTTAGCCATACGGATAAAATAAATACATGAGCTTTAAATTAACTGAGATATCAACTTTAAATTAAAAAAAAAAATGAGAGATAACCTTCAAATTAAATAATGTGAGCTCATCTAAAAAATGGAAATAAATATAAGAGCTCAACTTCAAACAAATAAAAAAAAACTGGGAGTACAAATGAAAGTTTAAGTACAAATTAAAAAGAATTCAACTTAAAATGAAATGCACGAAAACACAACTTCAAATTAAAAGAATGAGAACTTGACTTCAGATTTAAATTCTAAAAGCACAACTTTCAATTAAAAGTATGCGAGGTCAACTTCAAAGAAAAAAAAATGATAGCTCATCTTCATATTAAACGTCAACTTCAAAATTTAAAAAGTTAAAAATCATGAACGCTCACCTTCAAATGAAAAAAAAAATGAAAATTAAACTTCAAACTTCTTTGTATTTTGTTAACGTTAATAGCTTCGTCAGCAGAAAGTTTATACAAAAAATTGTTTCCTTTGGCAAACATTGGTCCATGTTGTTAAAAACAAATTTTTTACTTTCAATCAATTTAATCGATTTAAATTTTAGTTATGATATCGATTTTTTTTTGGGGGGGGGGGAATGTAATGAAAATAAGGTTTCATAAATATTTAGATTTTAGGCACTTGTCTTTTTTTGCCGTTTAATGTCTTGATTTAAACATGTTGGATTTATTGCGATTTACATTGAAACTCTTAGATTCTAAGTTCAGTTGAATATTTCA
The DNA here is from genome assembly GCF_053919585.1 of Euprymna scolopes. Taxonomy (NCBI): domain Eukaryota; kingdom Metazoa; phylum Mollusca; class Cephalopoda; order Sepiida; family Sepiolidae; genus Euprymna; species Euprymna scolopes. Next base: position 92,263,680 of record NC_136505.1, read on the forward strand.
AAAGTTACATAAAAAAAGCTGGAAGATATACGGGCGAACATTGTGAATGCCAAAATAATAAGACCAACGATTTGAATAACAATTCCAATTCTTCACTTAACGAATAAAAGGGGCGAAAGTATTATCAGAAAACTAATTAACTGATTTCCTAATGAAGAAAAATTACTAATTAGAAATTAATTAACAAATCGCATCAATAGCAGTAATCGATTTTTATCTTTTAAAATGTCGAGAGAAAATTGAATTAAAAGATAAATTGGCACCACCAACAAAAAAACAAAATGGCCGAACTAAAATCATGTAAGATTTCGGAAAATAAATACAACAGCGTTATTAATTGGAAGCTGCCCATTTTTATCATGCTGATAAAATAAATTCTTACGCTTCAAATTAACTTCGATATCAACTTCAAATTAAAAAATATGAGAGCTTTTTATTATTATTCAACTTCACCTCAAACAAGGCACAGTGCCACTTTAAAATAGAGGGCTACTATCGGGGACATAAGTTGCAGGGATATTATGTAGGGAGTTGAGCAGCTACATATCTGTTCACATTACACTCCAACTTCTGAATGTCAGTACATTTATGAGTGCAGAATATCGGGAGGAAGTTCCAAAGTCTAGCAGTTCTGGGGAAGAAACTATTGGAGTAGAAGGTTTTCTTACATCTAGAGATCTCTACTGTGTAGGGGTGGGATTTAGCTGCTTGTCGGATTTGTCAGGGTATCTACGTCGAGACGGGTACAAATGCTTGTAGTTCGTCAGAGCACTCACCATTAAAATACTTGTAGAACAGACAGAAGGATGAAACATTTCGTCGATGGGACAGAGGCTGAAACATAGATGACAGTTCAGAACCTACCAGGTTGGCAACTCCTTTTCGAATCCTGTCTAGGAGTGAGAGACTAGTAGCAGATGCACCAGCCCAAATGTGACAACAATACTCCATACATGGACGAATGGTGGCCTTATAGAGGTACAGGATACTTTCAGGCGTAAGTAGCTTTCTAGCACGGTAGAGAGAGCAAACCTTAAATAATACGAGCTTAAATAAAAACTGGGAATGAATATGAAGAGCTCAACTTCAAATAAAACAACTGAGAATAGAAATGAAAGTTTAAGTTCAAATTTAAAAAAATAAAAGAATGAGAACTCAGCTTCAAATTAAAAATCATGAAAACTCAACTTGAAATAAAAAATGAGAGCTCAATTTTAAATTATAAACGAGAGCTCAACTTTAAATTATAAATAAGAGCTCAACTTAAAATAAGAAATAGAATAAAAATGAAAGGTCAAGTTCAAATTAAAAAGTAAAAGAATGAAAACTCAACTTGAAATAAAAAATGAGAACTCAACGTTAAATTATAAACGACAGCTCAACTTTAAATTATAAATGAGAGCTCAACTTTAAATTATAAATGAGAGCTCAACTTTAAATTATAAATGAGAGCTCAACTTAAAATAAGAAATAGAATAAAAATGAAAGTTTAAGTTCAAATTAAAAAGTAAAAGAATGAAAACTCAGCTTCAAATAAAAAATGAGAGCTCAACTTTAAATTATAAATGTGAGCTCAATGTAAAATAAGAAATAGAATAAAAATGAAAGTTTAAGTTCAAATTAAAAAGTAAAAGAATGAAAACTCAACTTCAAATAAAAAATGAGAGCTCAACTTTAAATTATAAATGAGAGCTCAACTTTAAATTATAAATGTGAGCTCAACTTAAAATAAGAAATAGAATAAAAATGAAAGTTTAAGTTCAAATTAAAAAGTAAAAGAATGAAAACTCAACTTCAAATAAAAAATGAGAGCTCAACTTTAAATTATAAATGAGAGCTCAACTTTAAATTATAAATGTGAGCTCAATGTAAAATAAGAAATAGAATAAAAATGAAAGTTTAAGTTCAAATTAAAAAGTAAAATAATGCAAACTCAACTTCAAATAAAAATGAGAGCTCAACTTTAAATTATAAATGAGAGCTCAACTTTAAATTATAAATGTGAGCTCAACTTAAAATAAGAAATATAATAAAAATGAAAGTTTAAGTTCAAATTAAAAAGTAAAAGAATGAAAACTCAGCTTCAAATAAAAAATGAGAGCTCAACTTTAAATTATAAATGTGAGCTCAATGTAAAATAAGAAATAGAATAAAAATGAAAGTTTAAGTTCAAATTAAAAAGTAAAAGAATGAAAACTCAACTTCAAATAAAAAATGAGAGCTCAACTTTAAATTATAAATGAGAGCTCAACTTTAAATTATAAATGAGAGCTCAACTTAAAATAAGAAATAGAATAAAAATGAAAGTTTAAGTTCAAATTAAAAAGTAAAAGAATGAAAACTCAACTTCAAATAAAAAATGAGAGCTCAACTTTAAATTATAGATGAGAGCTCAACTTTAAATTATAAATGTGAGCTCAACTTAAAATAAGAAATAGAATAAAAATGAAAGTTTAAGTTCAAATTAAAAAGTAAAAGAATGAAAATCAACTTCAAATAAAAAATGAGAGCTCAACTTTAAATTATAAATGAGAGCTCAACTTTAAATTATAAATGAGAGCTCAACTTAAAATAAGAAATAGAATAAAAATGAAAGTTTAAGTTCAAATTAAAAAGTAAAAGAATGAAAACTCAACTTCAAATAAAAAATGAGAGGTCAACTTTAAATTATAAACGAGAGCTCAACTTTAAATTATAAACGAGAGCTCAACTTGAGATAAGAAACAGAATAAAAATGATTGATTAACTTCAAATTAAAATAATGTGAGCTCCAATTCAAAGTAAATAGTAAAGCATTGGTTAACATTAGACTTGAAAACGCACATGCTGTAATCGGTTGAAAAGCGTCCTCGTGGTATTCGTTTCACAAATGGGATGTTCTAGGAAATTTAACACAAATCTACTTGATTAGAATTCAAACTAAAAATAATTAGATTTGAACTCCAAATAAAAAATCAGAGCTAAACGTAAAATCAAATAAAAAACTGAGATTAAAAGATTAAAAGTTTACGTTCAAATAAAAAAAATTAGAGATCAACTTCAAATTAAAAGAATGAGATGCCAATTTTAAATTAAAGTCATGTAAACTCAACTTCCAAATCTGAAAGCTCAACTTGCAAATTAAAAAAAAAAAAAAATGATCGCTCAACTTTAAATTGAAAGTCAGCGACGCTCACTTTCAAATAAAAGAATGCGAGATAAACTTTAAATTGAAAAAGAACAAGTCCTCAACTTCAAACTAATAAAATGAGAGCTTAGCTTCAAGTAAAATTAAATGACAGCTCATTTTCAAATTAAACTGGAAAAATTTAAGATGATCAACTGTGAATTGAAATTTTTGACTTGTAATAAAAAATCCAGTAAAAATGTAACAGAGTAAATCTAATATATAACGTCTATGTGTCTGCCTGTCTGTCTTCATATTTTTAAACTTTATCTTTTCTGAAACTAGAAGACGTAGAACGGCGCTAGGAGCCTCTAATGATTGGATTTTTTTATGGACCGTTCTTTTATGGGTCTTTAGCCAGTTAAAATTGTTTTAAGGGTCAAAAATGGATCAAAATTGAAAGAAAAAATTGTTAAACAATGTGTACATTCATCTTAGTTTATTTTTTTATTTTTAATCAGTTTATATGCGTGTCAAGTTGGTTCAGTTGTAATGTTACCAGCTTCTAATGTTACAGTTTCGATTTCGATTCTAGGTGATGGCACCTATATATATCTTTTTTTTTTTTACTTTTAAAATCACGGCTCTAAACAATATGTACGAAATCTGGTCAAATTAAAATATTATATTTGAACGTATATTACGCCCGATCAAAGCCCCCTACCCCTGCTAGTTAAAAAAAAAACTTAAAATTAAAAATCTCAGTTTTACATTAAGATCAACAAAATACTAAAAATGAACATCAAATTAAAAAAGAAATAAAATTCAAATAGATATCTTATTGCACGTTTTTGACACTAAATTTGAAAATCTCTATTATAATATAAAAGAAAATGTGTATGTGAATTTGTTCACTATGCACTCCCAAACGGCTGGGCCGATATTTGTTAAAATTTCATAAAAATTTACTTTATGTGCCTGGCACTGTTCTTAGATAGGTTTTGTATTGGAATGTCTTCGATAAGTATTGATAATCGATAATCGAAATAATCCAATGAAAGAAAGAACAGGCGATTTTGACTGAAGTTAACGCCTTATACAGCCTAAGACCACAAGTGCATTTGAGAAGTTTTATTATCGCACAAACGGAAAGCCCGGTATATGAAATCAACAGTAGCTTTGATATAACAGCGGCGAGTTCGAAATAAGTGTTTCTGTTTAGAGCACAATGGAACAATGATACTTGATATTTGCATTTTAAACATTAATTCAAGCCATTATCACTGCACAAGTAGAAAGGTCAGGCATATAAAATCAACAGTAAGTTCCTGATACCACAGCAGCTAGTTTGAAATAATGTTTCTGCTTAGAGCACAATTGAGCCATGGTACTTGACTTTTGCATTTTAAAAATAAAACCCAAGCCATTATATCAAAGGAATTTATAAAATCAAAGTAGGTTCTCTACAGTGCAATGTAAACTACAATGCATTGTGGACTAAGTCACGGCGTGTCCTCAACTTGATCAGGCAATTAATCGATTTGGTTGAAAAATGGGTAATTTCATCAATTTCAATGACAATAAAATATAGGAGTGTGAAATATTCGTTGATTATCATTCAATTCCGAGCTACGCTGTGTCTCCCTGCTTGTTATTTATAATAATTATAACTTTTAATTTGAAACTCAGATTTATTAACTTGTTTATCTTTTCTTTATTTGAATTTGAGATTATCTTCTATAATATAAATCTCACCTGTATGTTTAAATACATGTATGTATGTATGTATGTATGTATGTATGTATGTATGTATGTATGTATGTCTACCTAAAACTTTCGACAGAGACGACGGATTTTCACGATATCAGTATCGTTTTGAAGCAGGACCATTTGGACGACAAATATCGAAAAATTGGCTAAAAACAGTCATTCCTTCACCCTCAACTGGGCACTTTTCTACAGGGAAGGATCACTATTTTTTCGCCGATATTTTCGAAAGTCATCTCCTATTTTCGAGTGACTATCCTTATTTTAAAGCTTCGCCAGTTCCGATTTGGCGATGGATACAACAGCAAAGCCGTCAACACACATCTCCAAACATCCGAAAAACGCCGGGCACTCAGGCTAGTTTAATAGAACTGTCGAGCGTTTCATGTGATTTGCTTTTCTGGAAATTACGATAAAAATTATTCTATAAAGATAATAGACCTTGGGTATGATCTGAATATCAATTCAATGGCAAGACTCCTTATTTGAGAGCTATTGGGAGTATGGAGGTCAGCTTTTATTTACCGTAAATTGCTCCCGGGAATTATGGACGTGTAAATACAAGGGCAAGACAGCGCTGTGTAAGGTGGAGAAGACAGAGACTTTTAAAAAGCATATATGTGGGCGAAAAGACTTTGAAAATATAATGAAATGTGTTGTTTTGGAAGAACCACGAATAAATGTATTTAATTTGCACTTAAAAAAAAAACAACCAAACAAACAAAAAACCAAAAAAAACAAAAAACAAAAAAACAAAAAAATAAAATAATAATGCCGAGTCGGATTTTTATTTATTTCCCTTTTTTTTTATTTCTTTGTTTCTTTGCGACATTACCAGACAATGTGTGGGGCACAGATGTGTGAAATGTAACGGCACAGTTAAAAAACGATCTCGAAAGAAGGAAGCAGTAAATACACCAGACAATTTTGCCATAATAATATTTATAAAAAAATTAAGATTAGCAAAATCAAGTTTGTAAGAGAGAGAGAGAGAGAGAGAGAGAGAGAGAGAGAGAGAGAGAGAGAGAGAGAGAGAGAGAGAGAGAGAGAGAGAGAGAGAGAGAGAGAATTAGAGAGAGAGAGAAAGAGAGAGATAGAGAGAGAGAAGTCAAGAGAAAGACAGAGAAATAGCGAGAGAAAGAAAGAAAGAAACAGGAAGAGAGAAAGAGAAATAGAGAGAGAGAGAAAGAGAAATAGAGAGATAAAGAGAAAGGGAGAAAGAAAGAGAGAGAGAAAGAGAAATAGAGAGAGAAAGAGAAATAGAGGGAGACAGAGAAAGAGAAAAAGAAAGAGAGAGAGAGAGAGAAAGAGAAAGAGAAAGGGAGAGAGAGAGAGATATTAGACCGTCAATTTGGCATTAAGCACTTATTCAACGGACTATAACCTTTTAACGGGTTAAAACCTCTAGTGTGGTATAATTAGGTTAGTTTTATGCAAAACCAGCAATAGAAATTAATATATATATATATATATATATATATATATATATATATATATATATATATATATCCTAAATTAATATACATATATATAAATATTAATATATATATAATATTAATATATATATATATATTAATAATTAGTCCTCGTACAAAAGAGCAGGACACAAAATGTTTTAAATAATAATAATAATAATAATAATAATAATAATAATAATAATAATAATAATAATAATAATAATAATAATAGAATAACAATAACAAAGACTTTCGCTGGCAAGGACTAATACTGAGCGTAACCAGTTATACAGTCCTTTTGTAAATTTTTATCTCCATTTTTCTCGCTATCTACTGAATATTTTTAATGAAACCTATATGAAATATGTTCCTTATTAAATTGTAAAGATTTTCTATTTTGAAAGAAGTTTAAAAAAATTAATCTAAAAAAGTTATTTTAAAGTTTTTGTTAAAAAAATTCAGATTTTCTCATTATTCAGACATGTATGACAAAGAGGGAGTTGTAAAAAAGAGTTGTGGTGTGAGGAGAAATACAAACTGAGACAGAGAGAATATTCAGACATGTAATAATACAAAGAGGGGGTTGCAAAAATGAGTTGTGGTATGAGGAGGAATACAAACGGAAATAGAGAGTAGGAGAGTTTTTATAAATACATGCAAAACCACATTCATTTGTTTAAAAATCCAAATTAATAAATTAAAAAAAATATAATCTTAAAAAGATACGATACAAGTTAGAAAAGCATTTCGCCCAAGGCATGAACATTGTTAAACAAAATGTTTTTATTATAGGCTTTAAAAATAAAGGTACAAGATTCAATTTGAAATTTATTTATTTTCAAAGTCCACTTTTATACATTTTACAAAGTAAGGTATTAAATTTTTATACCACAGAATTCGCGCATAAGCCTGAAGAGTCATAGAGTGGATGAAATACGGAATATTCAGTGTAGCTTAATCGCCATATATATTTTATAAATTACTAACTAGCTCTACCTACGTATTGAGCACTTTTGAAGTAAATACTTAAAGTTTACGCATAAATCTATACTTTCGTATATTCATTTTATGTGAGTAAATGAAGTAGTTATATATATATATATATATATATATATTAATATATATATATATATATATATATATTAATATATATATATATATATATATATAAAATATTAATATATATATATATATATCCTAAATTAATATATATATATATGTATATTCTAAATAATAATTTACACGATTAACGATTGCTACACAATCACCTTACATGCATTAACACTTATCCTCGAGTGGCCTTCGAGTTTTGATGAGTGGTGACTCCCAAGTATTTTTTTTTACTTGGGAGTCACCACTTATCAAAGCTCGAAGGCCACTCGAGGATAAGTGTTAATGCATGTAAGGTGGTTGTGTAGTAATCGTTAATCGCGTAAATTGGGTAAAATTTGATTATTTATGAGGATGGCTCAATAAGAACTTGTTTACGTTGGATTTGAAGTCGACCATGTTGTATTCGATCGGGAAGCAGGCAAGTGGAACAGTGTTCCACAGATAGGCAGTTCTGGGAAAGAAGCTTTGTTCATGGAATCTGCGTTTAAGTTTAAGCACAGATAAAGAGTAGGAGAAATTGTTGATAGTGGTTGTAGCTAGTCGAGTATTTTTGTGAAAGTTTGGCAAGGACGACAATAGATTAGAGCTCAGTCGAGCACTTGCCATGTAAATAATAATAGAACAGAGACAGGCTCGCAACGTATTTTCTGTGGGAAAGAGGTTGCAAGGAAGAGAAAAAGGCATCACCTACTAGGTTTCGAAGCTGGTTTTGAACCCTATCAAAGCTGAATAGGCCGTTTCAAGCAGCTCTCGCCCAGATGTGGCAACAGTATTCAATTTAGTGCGTACCTGGCTCTTATTCAGATAGAAAAAAGGAGAAATAATATCGGCAAAATCTCTTATTTAACCCATTTGAAAAATCAAATATTTCAGATTTACAGTAAATTTGTTTCATAGTCATCAGACATCAATTAAACAAGTTTCCCGAAATTACAACTTCTTCTTAAGACTTCTTAAGCTTACGCCTCAAATTTGAGATATTTTTAGAATAAAAGTCATATAATGGATTTTTATCAAAATTAGAATAACGATTATTCCACAGGGCGTCTCATACGATTAGCAATAAACTAACCTTTTCTCCAAGGGAGAAGGTAAAGACTGGGAAGGTTGACCTCCTAAGACTGAACAGAACAATACCCCAGGCAGACAGTAATAATGTAGCACTGAACTTTACCCTTCAGTATCCAAATTAAAAATGCGTAAACTCGTTACTGCGCACCGAATTCGCGCTGAATAAAATATTCTGGATTAATCGTAGAACTTTCTGAATTTATTCAAAATAATCTTTCTGGGAGTCACCTAAATCCTTTACTAAGCTAAAGTTTCTTTAAATAAAAAGCTGAGACCCCTCCACTCCCGCAAATTCAAACAGTGCTAATATACTCATATGTAATCGCCACAATCCTCAACTTACGTAATACATACACTGTCACTCGTATACTCACACTTGCAAAGTGTAACACACACACACACACGCACACACACACACACACACACACACACACACACACACACACAGAGCTTGAATACCTTAATGTCGTCTGCTCATTTAAAACAACTCATCAATTGAAATATTCCTAACATTTCTCACTGAACTTCTTTTCTAATATGATAAACGAACACCATTGATTTTTATTAACTACTTTCAATGAAATATAATTTATTGAATTGATAGAAAAAGTTTAGATTATGATTGCCTGACCCCTGTAATATATGGCTTTTAAACTATCGACTCTGGCTTATTCAATATCTCAGCTAATGAGTTGCCCCTTGTTTTTACAAGAACTCTAAAAATATGCACGAACATTCTATGTTTTTCCTATTTCTGTAAACTTCCACTTTAAGCACATATAAAATATATCGTTTGTGAATATATGCCTTGTGAATTAATTATTTTGTTTTGTTTACCGTATGACATGTCTCGTTTTTTTTTTCACATTTAATTATAAAACTAATAAACCTTTTTTTACTGAAAATATTTATTCAAAACCAGTTTACCCCAAAAATTCATAGCACAAATAAATTACCCCTAAAAATGGTGAGGGATATTCCGAAAGCAAAACTACTGTCGGACTGATTGTCGATGACGTATCATCGGTTAGTATGAGCCACACCTCCACAAGCTGTGTCTGGTGTACATAATTGATTGGTTGTTGGTTGTTTTTGTTTTACGGCATATCAACCCTTTTCAGGTTATTTAATGCCGAATCCAAAGATACTGAAGAAATATTTTTAATAGAATATATTTGTTGTTTTCAAGTCGGTTTCTATTTAACCCATAGTTGGGACCCTAACAGGTACTACCACTCCGAGTCAGAGTGGACCTGGGAGCAATGGCAATTAAAGGGTGGCTCCACACTCCCCAAAGCCCACAAGCTGGGGCCTCACCATTGGATATAGTTTAAGGTCATATCCAGGAGCGTACATAATTGAGAGAAACTATTAAAGATCTCCATTTTAAACTTTTGAACATAAAAATCCGAATATTCAACGTGTGTAAACAACAAAACAGCAACAACAAAGCAAAACAACAATACAAAAATACTGTCGAACTGATTGTCGATGACGTATCCTCGAATAGTATGAACCCCACCTCCACAAGCTGTGTCAGTTATACATGATTGAGAGACAATATTAAAGATCTGTATTTTAAACTTTTGTACATAAAAATCTGAATATTCAACGTGTGTACAACAACAACAACAACAACAACATCAACAACAACAACAACAACAAAAACAATAACAACAGCAATTATAACAAAAAACAAAAAAAACAACAAAAACAACAACAACAGCAACAAAGCTAAACAACAAAACAAAACAGAAAAAAAAAAAAATGTTCGTCCAGATGTGACGAAAGGATTTTTAGGTCATTTGAAAAGCACGAAAAAAAAAAAAATAAATAAAAAAAGAGAAAAAAATAATAATAAAAAAAAACAGCAAAATTTCACAACCTAATAAAATTATCGAGCGGGAAAATATACTATTTTGGGTAGAAGTCGATTTACGGGTAAAAGAAAGAAAGAAAGAAAGAAAGAAAGAAAGAAAGAAAGAAAATAACAATCACGCCTTCGTATGAAATGTTTTACAAGTGTGGGTGGTCCGTTTTCTTCTTTTAATGGAACCGGAGGGTTGAGGATACAAGCTCACCTGCAATGTATATTTTCGAATAAAGCTAGATTGGGGAAATGAGTAAAGTTTCGTTCGTTTCTTTTACGGCATATCAACTCTTTTGAATCCATTCAATGCCGTTACACAATAAGATTTCGCTTTCTTATTTTTTTTTTATTAAACCTATTATTTTTTTTACAAAATAGTCACGACGTATCAAGGCCTGGAAGCCACTCAGGGATAAGAATTAATAAGTGTACAGTTAGTCAATGGGACAATTTCGTAGTAATCGTTAGTAGTGGAAATTTGATAAAATCGATTACTTAAGGGGACGGCTCATCAAGAATTTGTTTACGTTGAACTTGAATACTATCAAATTGTAGTCAGCTGGAAAACAGGGAAATGGAAGAGAGTTCCACAGGCGTACAGTTCTAAGAAAGAAACTTTGTTCATGGAATCTACGTTTAGGTTTAGACACAATTAAAAAGTAGGGGAAATTAATGATAGTGGTTTCAGCTAGACGAGTGTTTCTCGTTAAAATTTGGCACGGGAGAACATAAATTGGAGCTCATAAAAATAACGATAGAACAGAGAAAGGTTCTCAATATCTCTCCTGTGGGAAAGAGGTTACAGGGGAGAGAAAAGGCCCCCCCCACTAGGATACGAAGTCTATTTTGAACTCTGTCAGGTAGGATAGGTGCTTCTACAGCTCATGCTCAGATGTGGCAAAAGTAGTCCATCCTAGTACGTACTTGGCTCTTATACAGAGAGAGGATTGCATCGGCAGTGAGATACCTACTGGAGCGGTAGAATGATCCAACTATTTTTCCATTTTTTTTTGTGTGTGTGTGGGGGGGAGGGTTATTTTAAATCCAAGCACTATTATTTCGGAAATGATTCATTTCGTGTCTTTTTACAGCAATTTTTTGTAATATGTTAAACCAAACATTATATATTTTAAAAATATTATAACATATTGCGGCATATTAAGGCTCGGGTTTGTATTACTGTACACATAGATTCGAAAAAGTTGTCAAAAAACAAATATATAACAAATAAATGTTATCAAAGGCAAGATAAGTTACTTTTCTACCTAACTGGATATATTTTTCGTGTTTTTATTCAATGTAACATGTTTATTCAGCTCGAAAAGAATACTGCGTTTACCGATGTATTGGAAAATTCAAAATGGCGGCCGACGCTCTCTTTAACATGGTAAGTTTGGGAAAATGTGTTATAAATAATAAACTATACAAAATACTATTAAAAAAAAACACCGAATATATGTCAACTAATGTCACGGTAACATATAATGAGCGAATTTCTAACAGTATTTTGTCTAGTTTATTATTTATAACATCTTTTCCTGAACTTACGGTGTTAAAGAGAGTGTCGGCCGCCATTTTGAATTTTCCAATACATCGGTAAACACTGTATGTTTTTCGAGCTGAATAAATATGTTACATTGAATAAAAACACAAAAAATATATCCAGTTTGGCAGCAAAGTAACTTATCTTGCCTTTGATAACATTTATTTGTTATATATTTGTTTTTTGACAACTTTTTCGAATCTATGTGCACAGTAATACAAACCCCAAGGCTCTTAGGATTATTTAAAACCCAATCACCATAATCTTAAAAATAATTCATTGCGTGTCGTTTTACGGCATATCAACCTTTTGGGGGAGATTTAAAATAAAAACGGCTAAACCTGTAAATTAGTACTTTTGTAAATTCGTACGTCATATCAACTTTTTTTTCTATTTTTTTTTAGATACGAGTCGCTATTTATCAAGGCCCATAGGCCACTGGAGTATAAGGGTTAATGAGTGTACAGTTTTTTTTTTTAGGATTATTTAAAAATCAAGCATCATAAATTTGAAAATGATTTATTCTGTATCATTTTACGACATTTTTTGTTCTGTATCATTTTACGACATTTTTTGTTCTGTATCATTTTACGACATTTCGACCCGTTTGAGCATATTTATTACTAAAACAGCTGGGAAATAATACTGTTGTGACTTTTTACGGTATATCGACATTTTCCGGATCATTTAAAACCAAACACTATAATATGATGCATTTTCTGTCTTTTTACGGCTTATCAAGCTTGTGTTTTTTTGGTGGGGGTATACGGTAGGAGTGAGACGATTCGTAATTTTTTTCGATTCCGATCCAATTACCGATTCCGTTCTATATTTCCGATTCCGATTCGATTTATAAATATTTAATTAAAGAATTGTTTTTTTTTCCGTAAATTTTCAAATTATTATATAAATCCCCGGGTAATTTCCGGGTATATTTTTTCTCAAACGTTTTCCTTGTGATGTATTGCAAATTGAAAGACAACAAAAGGTTTATTTTTATTTTAAACAAAGCCAAATTGTATCAGTTCGTCGTTACTTGAAAGTTTCCATAAACAGTTGAAAATAGTCGACGATTGATAGGTAAAATGAGAAAACGATGTAAGAACAAAATATTAACAACGTCCCCCTATTGTTTCAAACGAATTCTCAATAATAATGTTACTATTTAGAAAACCATTTTTACCATGTAGAGGGCGTTGGGCTTCGTTAACTATTATGTGCCCTCCTTCTATGAATGTTTAAATTTTATTTTAATTATATAAATTTGGTGGCTTATTAAATTGATTTGCTTTGCTGAAAAAAAAAACACACACACACAAAAAAAACAAAACAAAACAAAAAACAAAACAAAAACGAGATGAAAATAATAACAATTAGCGGGACTTGTGGAAATTCCACAGGAGACTCATTCGTATGTAATATATTGATGTTGGTATTCATAGCGCAAATAGAGATGCTCTGATATTATTGTAACTTGTTAAAACTGCAAAAGTATTTATCTAAGCTAGCAAGGACTCCCGGCGTAGCCAGGTCGTTAAGTACGCTTAAATATGATATTTTAATTCTTGCATATTTCTTATATATTATTATAGAATTAATGTTGTATAGATTTTTATATATTATAAAGTTGCAATTTCAAAAATAAAAAAAAATATCCATATGACTTTGGTGCATCAGCTTGACTTCCTTCTGCTATAATCAAACCCGAAACCAAAATTTATGAAGAATTCTTGATAAAATTATTTATTAACAAAAAAAAAAAAATGGTTCACTGGAGTTTTAACAGCTATAATCAAAACCTAAACCAAAATTTATGAAGAATTCTTGATAAAATTATTTATTTAAAAAAAAAAAAATGGTTGGCTGGAGTTTTATCAGCTATAATCGAAACCGAAACCAACATTTATGAAGAATTCTTGATAAAATTATTTATTTAAAAAAAATGGTTCACTGGAGTTTTATCAGCTATAATCGAAACCGAAACCAAAATTTATGAAGAATTCTTGATAAAATTATTTATTTAAAAAAAAATGGTTCACTGGAGTTTTATCAGCTATAATCAAAACCGAAACCAAAATTTATGAAGAATTCTTGATAAAATTGTTTATTTAAAAAAAAAAATGGTTCACTGGAGTTTTATCAGCTATAATCGAAACCGAAACCAACATTTATGAAGAATTCTTGATAAAATTATTTATTTAAAAAAAATGGTTCACTGGAGTTCCATCAGTTATAATCGAAATCGAAATCAAAACCAAAACTTATGAAGAATTCTTGGTAAAATTACTTATTATAAGGAATCCATAATTAAACAAAAGTCACTCGGATGTAAACGTGACACACAAAATAAATAACACACATGCTATCGTATTAATATATAGTATAGTTAAAAGTCATTAAAACCACGCTTTTTTCCTACTACTAACCCTAAGTATGGGTGGCAATAAGAAAAATATAACAATTACATGTGATTTTGCTGATCGGCCTTAAAATTAGTTGTAAAAATGACTTAATTGCTTAAAAAGTTATGATGTACCGAAATGGGATCAGTTTACATTATATTTATATACACAACTGAACCCCCATTCTAAATTCTAAAATAATGTTTCAGTGTGCTTACACATAATCGCCTAAAAAAGTAGAATCTCGTATGTTTTGGGTAATTTAAATGTAAATGAAAGGTTTTTTTAAGTTAGCAACTTCTCAAAGTTTTGATAAACTTGTGATATTTTCATCTATATTTTCACTTGTGTCAAAACCAAACAAAATGAAACGAAACATGAAATATTTCAAAGGATGTGCTGATCATACAAAACCAGCATTAGAAAAAATTCCAAGCATGTTAAATCTTTGATATTAAAGTTCGAAGTCTCTAATAGACGCCATATGGCCATTTATCAAATAGGTGCGAAAAGCTTTTTAAAATATGTGATATCGAATAAGCTATGGACTCTAGAATATTTACTTTGGTTACAATAAAAACTAATAAAAATAAATTTAATTAGGTTTGAAGAGTCTGGGCATTTTCTCGTGTACAAAAAGGTGCCATAAAACTTTAATTATTTCAGAAGAAGCCGATAACAAACATCCTAATGTAAAGCTGGCGCCAACGAAATTTAACCCCCCCCAACCCTCCTCGAGAATTTAAAACGTTTAATAATCATATGAACTCCCTCGGATGAGGACACGTAGACATTTTAGCAAATAGATGCAAAACGATTACAAAAGCAATAGGCAAGTTATAAGTGACCAATAAATAAAATAAAATAAACTCTGCTAATCAATGTTAAAGCTGTAAATGAGATTTATAACTCATTCTGTGACCTTTCTCAGTCTTATGTTGTAAAGGAATAACTTATAATAATAAAAATAATTTGAGCTTGTTTTATTTTTTATTTAAAAATTTAAAAGAATCGGTTTGGAATCGGAAATTAGACAATAATTTTTTCTGATTCCGATACCGATACCCAAAAAAAGTTCCGATTTTTCCGATTACCCATTCCGATTCCAATTAATCGTCCCAACCCTAGTATACAGAGTGTTCAATATTTACCGTGACAACTTTCTATTATCTCTTCTCTATCTTCTTCTTCTATTCTTCTATCTTCTCTTCTATTCTTCTATCTATCTTCTTCTCTATATAAATAAAATGAACTCATTTTTTCCCGTCTGATTTTGACATTAATAGGATTAAAAATCAAGATATTTTATGCAAATATAATATGCACAAACGGCAGAACAATATCTGAGGTGTGTTATAGGCTTATTATTTCTCAAATTCCTCGATATTCTTAGATTTCTATACTTTTTCTGCTGAGAAGTCACGGCCAAAATCGGTTAAGATCAATGGAAGTGGTAAAATATTTTCTTTCTAATAAATTCCTCCTCCCCCTGCCACCACTTAACACCGTTTGGGGATCGTTCACAAGGAACAGTTGAGAAGAGAACACCGGTTTGGCTTCGTAGTTCTTTCATGTGAAGTTATTTAAAATCACTAAACTAAGCTGCAGTGCTCTGTGGCGTAGTGGTTATATTTTCACGTTCGCGCCGACCTACCGTAGTCGTTTTTTTTTTTTTTTTTTTCCTAAACAACTGGAATGGACTTTTCTTGGTGGCCGAACTGTTAACGTTGCAGATGTTTTTTTTTTTTCACACTTTATTTTCCTACTTTTACTCATGACTCCGGGTTTGATCCTTCCTACTTACCTACCATAACATTTTTTAAAACTCCCCCCTGTCCCGGAAACAAACACTCGGGCAACGCCGGGTACCCCCGCTAGTTATCTATATTTTGTAAATTATAATGATTTTTTTCTTTTTCAGGTGCATATAAAGTTTGACTTGAAGATTACTTTTGATAATATACCCAATGATTTAGCGAAACTAACTGCCATTTTCGAGCTATTCAAATCCGGAAAGCAGGAGACATTACGAAGACCTTAAATGTAAACCAAATGTTTGTGTGGAGAGCACTAAAACGTTTTAAATCAATTCGTGAGATCAAGATATTTGGTTTATCTGGGAGAGTAAAGCCTCAGCTCCCCACTATGCTAATTTGGAGGATCTGAAGAAGAAATTAAGTGACGAATGGGTCAAAATCCCACAAAAATCGCTTGTAACTTGTGTGAACCATTAATCAGGTTATTGATGCAGAGAGCGGTTACATTGAATAAAGTTTGGTTATTTTACATCTAGTAATACTATTGTATATATTTATGTTTAGGCGATCTGAATTGTTTAATTTATTTAATAAATATGGCTAAAAACGTGGAACTCATGCAGATATTGATCCAGACGTAACTTAACGTTCGCTCGGCTTTCCCCCAATCATGACGTCAACAACTCCGGTTCTGCTGCCGTCTGACGTAACACAAAGCTGAGCCAATTACAATGCCACGCAGTGATTTTCAAATTGACGCGTGTGCGCGCGAGCTGAAATTCCGAGTAGCAGACGACAATTTGAAAGAGGATAAAAGAAGATTCTCATTGAACATAGATTAATCCTGGCATCCATTATTTTCACAGCAGAGGAATTAGTAAAACCGTTCTTAACATGGGGAGATCGGGATGTTTATTCCGAAAGCCGTTCTTAACATGGTGAGGTGGGAGGTGTTTATTTTTTAAAGCCGTTTTTAACAAGGGGAGGTTGGGGGTGTCTATTCCTAAAGCCGTTCCTAACATGAGGAGGTTGGGGGGTGTTTATTCCGCAAGCCGTTCTTAACAAGGGGAGGTTGGTTCTTAACATGAAATTCAAGGAAGTAAAAATGTCGTAAAAACATACTCTGGTAAAACTTGTGGAGAACGCTCTGTTTTACGGTTGTTTTAAAAATGGAGCATAAATTTATGTTACGTCACACAGCAGTAGAATCCGAGCTTTTTGACGTCATGTTCCAGGGAAAGCCGAGCGAACGCTAAGTTACGTATAGATCAAAGTTTTTTGGTACTCATATACCAAAAAACTTTGTAACCTTAATTATTGAACACCCTGTATTTAAAACCAAAACCATATTGCCCTGAAAATAGCTCATTGTATGTAATTTTTACGGCGATTCAATTTCACGTCGTAACATTGTACCTGATCAAACGATTGTTCTGATTGGTTGCTTTACGGCATATCAAATCTTTTTTTTTTTTTAGGTTGTTTAACGCCATGAAAAAGAAATACATATTTTAAACGATTATTTATTTATTTTTTCTGTTTTAGGAAATATCGCCCATCACTTTCGTCACGAAATGATCTAACATCACACATATTAGAAATGATTTGATTTGCGCCTTGTTTTTCACAATTTGTGGATTACTAAATGCCGTAGCACATGGCCGATTCTCACGGCTCATTTGGTCTATTTATTAATTTGTCATCCATTCTTTATGACGTCATTCCTTTTCAAGTAATCGCTATTTATATAAAGTTAGCTATCTATAGAAAGTATATAAATGTGTATACACAGTGTTCACTCGTAAACTAATTGATCGATGTGTGCGTGGGGGTTTATTATAAACTTAGAGTTGGATTCCATTAACAGATAATAAATTATCACGTCAGACAATATATATATAGATCTATATATCTATAAAAGTGAAAGTGTTTGTGTGTGTGTCTGTGTCTGTGTGCGTGCATTTCCCTACGCAATAACTCTGTCAATTTTTAGTCTACAGACTCGAAATTAGATATACAGGGTACTGAGATTTGAGAAAATCGATGTGATCGGTTTTCGGCCAGAAATTTAACGATTAAAGGGGTCAAAGTTCAATGATTTGACCTTTGAGAACTCTACCAAACTCCTCCGACACTTTTGGGTTTACACACTTGAAATTTTAGTATACGTTCCTTGAGCATGGATCTAACATAATAACTTAATTTGAGCCCAAAGCAATAAATTTTAAGGGGTCATAATAGGAGTCAAATATAAAAAAAAAAATTGACCGCTTTTTTTTTGCTCAACAAACACCTCCAAATACCCGGGCAACGCCGGGCACCCATGCTAGTATATATATATATATATATATATATATATATATATATATATATATATATATATATATATATATATAAGAGAAAGAAAATTAAAATTAAAACTGTAAGTTGAACTTTACAATCAAAATTTATTGTTCGACTTATTTCAATTTTCTTTCTCTTATAATAAGCTCTACTCTCTATTGCGGATTGAGTTTTTTTAAAAATTCAGTTGGGATTAAATTTTCTATATATAAATACTGTTATTTATATTAGTTTGAAGTTTATTGCGTATATCAGGTAAACCAGGTAAACACTACATCCCTTTGTTTTCATTAATATATATATATATATATATATATATATATATATATATACATATATATATATATAACTACTTAATTTACTCACATAAAATTAATATACGAAAGTATAGATTTATGCGTAAACTTTAAGAATTTACTTCAAAAGTGCTCAATACGTAGGTAGAGCTAGTTAGTAATTTATAAAATATATATGGCGATTAAGCTACACTGAATATTCCGCGTTTCATCCACTCTAGGATTCTTCAGGCTTATGCGTATAAGCCTGAAGAATCCTAGAGTGGATGAAACGCGGAATATTCAGTGTAGCTTAATCGCCATATACATTTTATAACTTACTATATATATATATATATATATATATATATATATATATATATATATATATATATATATATATATGCACTTAGGGGATTATAACAAGGGTCTAAAGAGCAGAGATTTTAATGTATTAGTAAATTCATTAACGCAATTGAAATAAAAGAAAAGAAAACAGTGCTCGTTGTATTGTAGATATATAATAAGCTCAATTGGCATATATGTCCTAGAGCTTTTTTAATATTACGTAAGATGATTGATAATTTATAATTAATTTTAATTTTAATTATAAATTATCAATCATCTTACTTAATATATATATATATATATATACATATATATATATATACATATATATATATTAACTCGGAGGTAGAAGTGGTAGAAACAGGATAAAAAGTGCTCACTACGTTGGTAGAGCAGCATATGTTTTTTTTTAAACCTCAGGTATTAACTTAGTCCATTACAATTGTTTCGGGAAACAATCCTGTTTACGTCTTCAGATGGTGAAAGTCAAATTGTAATGTGAAACACTAGTGTCCGTAGATATTAAAATAATCTATATATCTATAAAAGTGAATATGTCTGTGTATCTGTGTGTCTGCGTGTGTACATTTCCTTACGCAATAACTCTGTCAATTTTAATTCTAAAGACTCTAAATTTGATATACAGGGGATTGAGATTTGGGAAAATCTTTGTAATCCGTTTTCGGCCAGAAATTTAGCTGTTATGGGGTCAAATTAAACGATTTGACCTTTGAGAACTCTACCAAACTCCTTCCACAATTTTGGGTCTAAAAATGCTAGTATATCTATATTTATAATTATCAGACACTTTACTTAAATTTGAACCCTGTTTGATGAATTAAGAAAAAGCGGCCAAATTTCTTTGAAAGCGACACCGAATATATATATATATATATATATATATATATATATATATATATATATATATATTAGTGATAGGACGATTCCAGTATTTTCCCGATTCCGACAAAATTTGATTCCATGCTAAATTCTCGATTCCGATACAATTGCCGAATCCGATTCCGATTCTTTATAAATCTATTATCATTTTACAATAGAGTTATTATTTTCCCCGATTTTCGTACCCCCCCCCCCCTAAAAAAACACATGTTAAATATGCAAATATTTTCCTAAACGTCAAAATACACTTGTGGAGGATGATCTATCGATTTTAGCTTTGCTGTTATTTTAAAAACAATAAATCTTTATTATTTTATCATTATTACCAGCAATGGAAGATTTTAATTTAAACAAAATCAAATAAAAAAATCAATTAAAAGAATCGTTTTGGCATCAGAAAATCGGTATCAATTTTTCCGATTCTGATACCGATTTCGATACCCCAAATCTTCCAATTTTTGCAATTCCCGATTCGGATTCCGATTAATCGTCCCAACACTAATATCTATCTATCAATCTATCTATCTCTCTCTCTCTTTCTCTATCTCTCTCTCTCTTTATCTATCTATCTATCTATCTCTTTATACACACACACACACACACACACACACACACACACACACATATATATATATATATATATATATATATATATATATATATATATATATACACACGGTGTCGCTTTCAAAGAATTTTTGCAATTCCCGATTCCGATTAATCGTCCCAACACTAATATCTATCTATCAATCTATCTCTCTCTATATATATCTATCTATCTCTTTATATATATGTACACACACACACACACACATACACACACACACACACACACACACACACACACACATATATATATATATATATATATATATATATATATATATATATACACACGGTGTCGCTTTCAAAGAAAACACAATGTAATTCCCAGTGTACTCCGCAAGTATTATGCAATAACAAGACGGAATGATTCACTTTTAAAAATCTTTATCATTGAATTACTTTCAAAATATTTCTCTTTATTATTAGCTTTTTTTTAAAAACTTTTCTGATGGTTCACTCAAACGAAAGTAATTCTTTTTAAAATTATTAACTGACCTATTTATAACAAAAAAAAAAAAGCAAAAATTTGAAAGAATAGTGCAAAGAAAGCGATTTAAGTACAATCTTAAAAATTAATGAGCGTATGTTGTTTGGTCAACATATTATTCAAAGGTGGTTTACTGTTAGACTCTGCAATTGCAAATGGACTCATTTTGTACGAAGCAGAAATAAGACCGATTGGTCTCATCTCAATCCTCTCAAGAGATGTCAAGAAAATAGTTATAAGGGTATAAGAGTGGTTGGTTATATTCAACATTGTCTACTATTTTTTACTTCCGGATCTGGTCTCTTTTGATTAACCATCTTCTCAGATAGCATGTGTGTGTGTATATATATATATATATATATATATATATATATATATATATATATATATATATATATATATATTTATATATATATACATTGCGTGTCAAATTATTAACGAGATATCATTTTTTTTACCAGTTTTCTTACCGGAAGGTTCGTATCAAAAGCTTCGGAAACGTTGGCAATACTGAGCTGCGCGTACTGTGAAATTTTCGTATCGTTCCGCGCAATGTAAACAACTTGCCATCATTATTGCTGAATCCACGGTATTTGAGGTGTGTCAAATTTTGTTTCGTCAATAAAATGGGTTGTAAAGGTGGTTTTAGTAGTTCTGAAAAGAGTACTATTACCGAACAGCTAGCAAAAAGTAAAACTACCCTCGAAATATCGAAAATGATAGGAAGATACCATCAAACTGTGAAGAACTTGTCAAGGGCCCTACAAAGATACGTAAGAGAGTTGACAAAGGTAAATCTAGAGCTGTTTCACGCCGTTCTCTACTCCAAATTAAACGTGAAGTTGTTAAGAACTCTGAGCAGACAAGTCGAGAAGTCTTTGATCAAGCCGGCTTGAAGAATGTCTCAAAAAGTACTCGATGTCCCCTTCTGAAAAAAAGTGGCGAAGTATGTTAAGCCTGTGACAAAGACTTTATTAAAGCAACATCACATACAAAACTGATTGAAATGAACAGAGGACAACATGAACACGGATTTTTCCAAAGTTTTGTTCACTGATGAAATGCGTATCACTCTTGATGGCCCAGATGGCTGGAGCAAGGGATGGGTCCTAGATGGACGGCATCATATTCAGCGTCTAAGGCGCCAACAAGATGGTGGTGGTGGGATAATGATTTTGGCTGGAATTATCGGGGGTACTTTAGTTGGCCCTAGAAGAATCCCACAAGGCGTAAAAATGACGTCAAATGCTTACATAGCTTTTCTGAAGGAGTACTTTGAAGAAGCAAAGGCTGACGTTCAGAAGAACCATTTTTTTATGCAGGATAATGCTCACTCACATGCAGCAAACAAAAGCAAAGAGTATTTGCAACAACTGGAGTTCTCTGGGCTACGGAAGATGGAGTGGCCTGCGAATTCACCAGATTTTAACCCAATTGAGAACCTTTGGAGTGCCATGAAGCGACGCCTCTATGTAAGTGAACGCCAATTTAAGAGCAAAGATGAGTTGTGTGATGCTCTCCAAGAGGTATCGCGAGGAATAACTGTTGACGAAATCACAAATTTTACTAATTCTGTGAACCAACGTCTTTCAAAAATCATTCATAAAAAAAGGATCGTATATACCCTACTAATTCTGTCAACGTAGAAATTGCTATGTAGTTATTGTGTTCTAAGGATTTTTCCTAGTGTATTTAATGTTTAAATATTATTTAAATAAACAAGTTGTGAGTATATTGTGTTTTTTCTCAACCTTGTTAATAACTTGATACACTGAAATCAACAGATATTCCTATCTTCTGCTATAGTTTCGCTAATACTGCTTAAAATACTTTTATTTTCTGACTGAAGTAGCTGAATAGAATTGTAAGCACTTTCTAAATGTTTCATGGATTTTTATTCACTCGTTCCTTTAATATTTAAAAAAGTGTAAACTGTAGAAATATATTTTCTTATAATATATATCAATCCTTATTTAAGAAGCTCAATGTAATTACAGAGCAATATATAGAATAAATGACAAAAAGTTATATTCCAAAATTCATGATGTTGACCATCTTATAATTTATTCCTTTAATTCAGAAGAATTGTATAAGTCAACTGCATTAAAAGAATGATTTATAAGATGGTCAACATCATGAATTTTGGAATATAACTTTTTGTCATTTATTCTACATATATATATATATATATATATATATATATATATATTTAAATATGTGTGTGTGTATACACATTATATATATATATATATATATATATCTATATATATATATATATCGTTCACATGACAGATTACCTATGTCAACTACGAATAAGGAGGCTTGAAAACATTTATTGTCTCAAGCAGGCCTTGACTTATTGTCTTTGGGTTTTGATTTCAATTTCAGCTCTGGTATTTTTTGCTTACAAGAAGTGAACTGTTTAAAAAAAACACATAATGCTCGCATGCACATGCCTAAGTTACTTTCTGTTTATTTTTACTTCATTTTTGTTAAGGAATTAAACATTATGTTTAATATCTACAGTATTTCTGTTTTGTTTTGACTCCGTAGCACTCCCTTTTCCGGAAAAAAAAAACAGCTGAAAATTTTTTCACATGTCTGAATACCCTATTTACCAAATTTCAAATCTGCAGATAAAACATTCGTTTAATATATAGGACGATAATTGTTCTCACGCACACACATTCTCAATTTTCTAGATATATAGATTACCGGAATTTTCCTCTCTTCAATCGCAGAGGAAATGACAAAAGTCGGAAGATGAGAAAATGGGCCGACGCCCGAGGAAGAAGAGACCCTTACCATGCACAGTTAAGTCTACGTAGCCCCGTTGGCATGCCTCGGCGAGGACGCCTCATACAAGAGGAGATACATTTGCCCCTTCAGAAAGCCAAGGAGGGTTCACCTTCTAGGACTACCTAGAACATTTGCATCAGCCCGATACCAAAAAGGCCACCGATCTGGCCCAATTTTTCTCGTAATGATTGTCGAACCTTTCGACATCAGGACCGCGATAATCCCTCACGAAAGTATTAAAGAGAGTTTTTTTTTTTAATAATAGTTAGAAGAGTTCATTATGAGTGGGTGTGTAATCCCCATAAAAGTACCAAACATAGAACCCCAAACTATTTTGTCAGCAACCCGAGAGACACAAACCAAGACGATGAAAACTGCTAGGACGATTAATAATGGGACGATTCCGATATTTATCCTGATTCGATACAATTACCGATTCCGTTCTAAATTCTCGATTCCGATACGATTACTGATTCTGATTCTTTTAAAATCTCTTAATATTTAGCTATACAGGTTTTGTTTCGCATTACTGTTAACACCTCCGTAATACATGTAAACTAAAAATATATTTGTGGGGGTGGGGTTCTAGAGATAATAATTTTGCTCGTAGTTTAGAAAAAAATATTTATCATTTTATTATTTGTGACGAAATAAGAATTCAAAATTTGAACAACGTTAAAAAATTAAAAATAAAATAAAATAAAAGAATCGTTTTTGGCATCGGGAAATGAACACATTTTTTTTCCAATTCTGATACCGATTCCGATAGCCCTCCAAAAGTTCCAATTTTGCAGATTCCCAATTCCGATTAACTGTCCCAACACTTATGACAAAATGGAGCTACAAAACCGATCCAACCACCTGCAAATGTAGAAATCAAAACAAGTATTTTCGGGGTACTTACCCGAGGATCTTTGGGGACTCGCCATCGGGATACTGTCGTCGTTATGAAGGCCGACATCGTTCGGCGATGTTGTAATATTCCTTGAGGAAGGTGACAATATGTTTTCTACGCTGAATCCAATTCTGTTACCCTGGAAACCCTGGTAGTCACAGGGGCAGTGCACGTTCTGCCCCGTCGAGAAATTCAAGGGCCCGTAAGAGCCAGAAGTCAATTGATGGGCCACGTACCCCTGTAAATGATGCGCGGCCATTGAGTACCTTGAAACGGGTACGTACGGCCCAGAGTCTAATAAGTCAAGATGAGCATTCATGATTGTTATTTATTCTTTGTTTAAAAATTTTTTAATATATATTTTTTTCTAATTTGTTTAGTATATAAAGTTATCTTGTCGGTTTTCCAAAGTCAGAGCCAAATAGAATTTAAGCTGGCAGATCAAATTTTTCACAAGCAAATTTTCACTTGTTATTGTTGTTCCATGTTATTGTTAAAACAATAGCATAGTTGGAATATATTTAAACAATTACTTAGTCCGACTCAGGCGACAGCCAATCTGAAACATTTTTAAAATGACCTAAAAGTAAAAAATCACCAAGGAAGATAACTCATATTTAATTGAAGTATATATAATAGGAGTTGTCTACCTTATATAAAAACAGCGTTTCGTATTAAAATATGTTGTGATGAGTCCATCATGGTTTCTCTTTAGTATTCTTGCATAAATGTATATACTTTTACGACGGATTTTACTGTTTCTTTTGTTTGCCGTTTTTTCTTCTTTTATTTAAATGAATCTGGTCTCTCCATTCAAGGAGTGGATCACGTTGGTCTTCTTCTTTTCAAGTTCGCTTGTCCGTAACATCTAAAAAAAATAAATAAAAAAAGAATGTTATCTTAAGAAATATATGTATATATATTTTTTTCTCATCTTCACGCAAAACAAGGCACATCGCCACTTGAGCAAAAGGGGCTACTAATTAGGACTCTGCCTAAGAAAGATAAGCAAGATGTTGGTTTACATTACATTTGGACTTCTGCATATCAGTACAGTCAGGGAAGCAGGTAAAAGGCAGGGAATTCCAAAGCTTAGTTGTTCGAGATAGAAGCTATTAAAGCTTTCTGGCATTTAGGGACCTAAATAATGAAGGGGTGTCATTTTGCTGCTAAGCGGATTTGTCGGGGATACATACGTCGAGGGGGCACAAGTGCAATGAGTTCATCAGAGCACATTCCATTAAAATATTTTTAAAACAGGCACAGAGATGCAACGTTGCGGCGATGGGACAGGGGTTGAAGCCCAGTTGACAAAGTGGAACTTATTAGATTGAAGACCCTTTTCTGGACCCTATCCAAGAGAGAGAGCGAGAGAGAGAGAGAGAGAGAGAGAGAGAGAGAGAGAGAGAGAGAGAGAGAGAGAGAGACTAGTGGTAGATGCACCAGCCCAGATGTGGCAACAATATTCCATGCATGGACAAATGGTGGCCTTGTAGAGGTACAGGATGCTATCATATGTGGGCTCTGTCGGTGGGGTATTAGAATACGCCGACTGCCTCCCCCCTGCAGAAGTCCCTCAATGGGGGTCCTGGATATGACCTTAAACTATATCCAGTGGTGAGGCCCCAGATTGTGGACTTTGGGGAGTGTGGAGCCACCCTTTAATTACCATTGCTCCCAGGTCCTCTCTGAGCCGGAGTGGTTGTACCTGTTAGGGTTCCAACTATGGGTTAAATAAAAACCGACGTGAAAACAACAAATATATTCTATTAAAAAAAATTTTCTTCAAAATCTTTGGATTCGGCATTAAATAACCCGAAAAGGGTTGATATGCCGTAAAACAAAAACAACCAACCAACCAACTCTCATATGTGAACAGTTTTCTAACACGATAGAGGTAGCCCACCTTTCTTGCAGCAGCCTTTGCAATGTCTTCAATGTATTTGTTCAAATTCATATTTACTGTGAATGTTAAGCCATCATAGATGTGTGTACATCGTTCTTCTCTCATGTATGTCATAGAGCGTCGTATCATCAGTCAATATACCCATCTCGGACACAATATTATTGGGGAGGTCGTTAATAAGTATCAGGAATAATAGTGGTCCAAGGATCAATCCTTGAGGCACTCCTGCATTTATGTTATGCTGCTTGGATGCACGTCCATCAGTGACAAACTGGGTGGTCCTACTGTCTAAGAAAGATTTAATTATATTTAGTATTCGTCCAGTTATACCGTACAATTTAATTTTCATTAGCAATCATTCATGCCAGACTTTGTCAAAGGCCTTGGATATATAAAAAAAAAACTACAGCCCTGGCTTCACCCGCCTTATCAAGTGCATGGTATATGCGTTCAGAGATGACTGTTAAAATATCTGCAGAAGAACGACATTGCCTGAATCTGTACTGTTTGTCAGAGAGAAGATACGCTTTTACGAGGTGGTTGACCAATGCTTGATTGATTTACGTCTCAAAGATTTTAGTGAAGACTGGGAGGAGACTTATAGGGTGATAATTGAGAGGGTTGGCCCTTTCACCAGAATTCTTGTACACCGGTACCAAAGAGGCCATCTTCCAGCTATTAGGAAGCACGGTTCAGCAAGGCATTTGTTGTAGAGTTTGGAAAGTACGGGGGCTAGCTCAGTTGAGCATTTCTTAATTAGTGTAGCAGGGACAACATTTTTTTAAATGTATACGAGCAGAGGGGGATGTGTCGCTCGACCTTGCATGTCATAAATAAGCTCAAATATATTTTAATTCCTGCAGATTTTGCATTTATTATTACATAGCCAATCCTTTATTGAATATTATATTGTACCTAATATATTTTACTGATTTCAAAAGTACAAAAATGACTTGGGTACGATCTGCTGGAATCGACACTCAAATATTTAGCGCTCTAACCACATTTATTTTTACTGTTTGAGCAAACTCGATAGACAGATAAGAAAGTTTTAAAATTAAACCACTTCTAGATATAAATTATTCTACGCATCCACAAACTAATAGAAATATGCCGGTAAGTTGAAATGAACATTTTGCATTGCAACTTGCCCACTTCTATACACGTTATTCATCTATACAAACAAAGATTTTAGTAATTATAAACTATACTTAGCGTACGATTAATATTTCCTGTTAATTCCTGTGTTATGTGTTTAAGAGTTTATCAGTTAAATATTTAAACACAGATAGATACACGCATATATCTACTATTTTATTTATATTGCTTAGTGTGTAGATAAGAGGGAAACAATAAGCAGGAAAGGAGTTCAATAGGTCTGTAGAACTTGAAATGAAGCTAGTGGAAACTGTATTGCAACAACCCTAGTGACTAATAATCCCCACCTCTATGTATGGATATTTTAGTTAGATCAAAAAACCGTATTTAGTAATAAAGCTACATTTTTACAGACACACACACACGCTTTTATATATATATATATATATATATATATATATATATATATATATATATATATATATATATATATATATATATATATATATATATATATATATATATATATATATATATATATATATATATATATATATATATATATATATATATATATATATATATATATATATATATATATACACGGCACAATCACGTTGACACACCGGCTCTCATCAGATCACCGAAGTTAAGAAGCATTGAGCCTGGTTAGTACCAGATGGGTGACCATTTCGGAATTCTAGGCCCTGGATGTGCTCTCTGCTTATCTCGGCATTTCTTTCCAGTCGTCTTATACATATAACATCCCTTACAACTGGTGTTTAACAATGTCGACTCAGGAGAGGTATGGTTGGAAATGCCATAACAAATTTCACGCGCAGGCAGCCCTTCATGGGTATCCATAGTCTATCAAAGGCTGAAGGAGCCCCTTTACATATATATATATATATATATATATATATATATATATATATATATATATATATATATATATATAAAAGTGAACGTGTCTGTCTGTCTGTGTACATTTCCCTACGCAATAACTCTGTCAATTTTTAGTCTATAGACTCAAAATTTGAAATACCGGGTACTCAGATTTGGGAAAATCGATGTGATGGGTGTCAGCCAGAAATTTGGCTGTTAAGGGGTCACATTTCAACGATTTGACCTTTAAGAACTCTACCAAACTCCTCCGACAATTTTGGGTCTAGACACTTGAAATTTTAGATATAGGTTCCTTGAACCTGGATCTAACTTAATAAAGTGATTTGAGCCCGAAACTATAAATTTTAAGGGGTCATAATAGGGGTCAAAGTTTTAAAAAATTAACCATTTTTTTTGTTTTTTTGCTTTTTTTGCACAGCATACACCTCCAAACACCCGAGCAACGCCGGGCACCCCTGCTAGTATATATATAAATATATATATATATATATATATATAAGTTCATTGTTACAAATATAATTTGCTGATTATATATATATATATATATATATATATATATATATATATATATATATATATATATATATATATATAATCAGCAAATTATATTTGTAACAATGCAAGAAGTCGCTGGTTTTGGTATTAAATGAAACCGCAATTTATTATAGTCATAAATTGCAAAGATGTACATGTTATTTAAAAACAATGAATAAAAAAATGCAGGAAATTTAAAAAATGATAAAAATAAACCGAGCATCAAATTGCAGCTTGCATGAAGATTCTTTCAAGGGTAATCAAAAAGGCGAGAATCATTCTTTAGAAAAAAATCAAATCCAAATTTAAATCCAATTGAATTATTCCGGTTGGAAAAATTTCAAGGCAGCTGAAATTATGGATATTGTTTTTGCGGATAGTGCAGTATTCCAAAGATAGATTGATCCCCAGTTGAATGGATTCAAGAAATATGATGAAATATATCGGTATTTACTTCAATAGTGCTCACTACATAGGTAGAGCTAGGTAGTAAATTATGAAAATATGTATGGCAATCGTCAATGAAAATATATATTTTCATAGCTTAATATATATATATATATATATATATATTTTTTTTTTAGTTATGAATATATATATATTTAGTAATGAATATATGTATATATATATATATATATATATATAACTACTTAATTTACTCACATAAAATTAATATACGAAAGTATAAATTTATGCGTAAACTTTAAGTATTTACTTCAAAAGTGCTCAATACGTAGGTAGAGCTAGTTAGTAATTTATAAAATATATATGGCGATTAAGCTACACTGAATATTCCGCGTTTCATCCACTCTAGGATACATAAGCCTGAAGAGTCCTAGAGTGGATGAAGCGCGGAATATTCAGTGTAGCTTAATCGCCATATATATTTGATAAATTACTATATATATATATATATATATATATATATATATATATATATATATATATATATATATATATATATATATATACGTTATATACGTATCTTGAAGGAAAACTCTGCCGCATATAACCGAAGCAGCTTCTTGTTAACTGACCCAAGAAAACATTTTTTTCCTCTTTGTCATAAAACTCGCTTATGGAATGTGAAGACTTAAAAACAAAATAACAGAAGCGGGATCCACTTTCTACTGTCTTTAAATTATGACCTGGGGTCGTATTAGTAAGAAACCCTGTAGATCCGAACCAGAAAACGTTCTTCTCTCTTCTATCTTCATGATTTTGCATGCCTCCTTCATTTTTTTCCAACTGAAAAACCGATGCGTTCCTCTAATCTTCAATTTCATGATTTAAGCACATTCGGCCTTCTTTGGGTCCTTGTTATTCGTGACGGTTTCCATCAATAATGAGAGTACTCCTTTCAGGTATTTTTCACTATCTAGTTTGATGACATTGTCTTTGATGTATCTGCATATCTGTGCGTATTTGTCATAAACCACTGTTACTTCAGTATTTGTTATGAACGATGGTTCATGTCCTCAGACGTTTTTTTTTTAAATTCAATTTTCACCCCTAACAAGGCACAGTGCCACTTTGAAGCAGGGGGCTACTATCAGGGACTTAATTAGCGGGGTCATTATGAAGGGAGATGAGTAGAAAGATGTTTGTTAACATTACACTTGAACTTCTGCATATCAGTGCAGTTGGGAAAGCAGAATCCCGGAAGGGAGTTCCAAAGACCCGCAGTTCTGGGGAAGAAACTATTGGAGTAAAAGGCTTTCTTGCACCTAGGGATCTCTACTGTAAAGGGATGAAACTTAGTAGCTTGTCGGGTTTGTCGGGGGTAGTTACGTCGGGGAGGTACAAGTGTTTGCAGTTCGTCAGAGCATTCATTAAGGTATTTGCAGAACAGGCAGAGGGATGCAACATCTCGTCGATGTGACAGAGGCTGAAGCCTAGATGACAGTTCAGAACCTATCAGGTTGGCGACTCTCTTCTGAACCCTGTCCAGGAGCGAGAGACAAGCAGCAGATGCACCAGCCCAGATGTGACAACAGTACTCCATACATGGGCGAATGGTGGCCTTATAGAGGTATAGGATACTGTCAGGCGTAAGTAGTTTTCTAGCACGGTAGAGGGAGCCAACCTTCCTTGCAGCAGCCTTGGCAATGCTCTCAATGTATCTATTCCAGTTCATATTCCCTGTAAACGTTAGGCCGAGGAGTTTAAAAGAAGTACTTTCAGGCAATGTGTTCTTGGCCATTGCTATTGGTTTTGCGATCTTTTAAGTTGCATATCTCTGCATATCTTCTACTGGGGGCATATACGGTTAAACTTTCACTTTAGATGTTGGCAACAATAATGTGGTCTCTTATGTACCAGATGGCTTTCTAGAAACATATCATGGAAACCAATGCTAATATTGATACCCCCGAAAGACAAAGGATACTCCCGCGCGTGTAATTGTGTGGCAATGGTAGCGCCCCACCTCTCGTGAATCGGCACTGCTTGAGTCCAGTGGCAAGGAGAAGTCCAGGATGACTAGAAACAATACCGAAATAAGCGGAGAGTACATACATACCTGAAAGTCCCAAATGGTCACCCATCTCATACTGACCAGCTTCATCATTGCTTAACTTTGATGCTATCAAACGTGATTATTTAAACTTGTCAATGCTAATAATTATGATGATAATGCTCCCGTTCAGTCTGAAGAAACAATGAATACCCCGTGTAAGGGTAGTTGTGCATGTAATTGTGAAGCAGGAGTTGCGCAATCCTCACCCACACCTGGTCCTAGATATGACCTTAAATTATATCCAGTGGTGAGATCCCAGTTTGCGGGCTTTGGGGAGTGTGGAGCCACCCTTTAATTGCCATTGCTCCCAGGTCCACTCTGACCCGGAATGGTATTACCTTTTAGGGTCCCAACTATGGGTTAAATAGAAACCGACTTGAAAACAACAAATATTGTATTAAAATTTTTTCTTCAAAATCTTTGGATTCGGCATTAAATAACCCGAAAAGGGTTGATATGCTGTAAAATAAAGACAACCAACCAAATCCAACCACACCTCTTCTGAATCGGTTCAGCCGCAAAGAGAAGTGCTAGACGATTGGAAACAATGCCGAGATAAGCGGAGATCATATACAGTACCTGGAATTCCCAAATGGTTACCCATTTTAGTACTGACAAGGTTTAACGTTACTTAACTTCAGTGATCTGACGAGAACACGTGTATTAACGTGAATGATGCTAATAATAGATACGAAAGGAATGATTCCTCCATTTTGATTCTCAGACCACTCAATATCTTCTATTCGACGCACGGTGATTCTAGGCCAGATGCAATATCAGCGGAATGATTCAGAATTTTCAAATTGGCGAGGCTTCAGGTTAGTAAGTTTCAGTTTGGTAGGACTTAGGTTGATACTAGTGTTGGGACGAATCGGAATCGGGAATCGGAAAAAATCGGAATGTTTAGTGGTATCGGGATCGGTGTCTGAATCGGAAATATGTGTACCAATTTTCCGATGCCAAAAACGATTCCTTTATTTATCGTTTATTTCATTTGATTTTGTTTGAAACAAAATCTTCCACTATTTATTAATTTTAAGCTACCAGTAAAGCTAAAAGCTCTAAACCACACCCACAAGTGTGTTTTTTACGTTACGAGAAAATATATCCACATTTAACACGTGTTTTTACTGTAATCCTGACAAAATAACAACTTTATAGTTAAATATTTAGGGATTTATAAAGAATCGGAATCGTTAACTGTATCGGAATTGGGAATTTAGTACGGAATCGGTAATTGTATCGGAATCATGAAAAAATATTGGAATCGTCCCAACACTAGTTGATACAGTTTAGTAAATGCTAGCAATGGACTAATTCTTCCTCAAATAGGGGAGTAAAAGCCTGGGAGGTTAACCTGCTAGGACTATCCAAGACCAATATTTCAGACCGACATTAAAAACCACCGAAATAGTCTAGCATCTGCTGAAGTCATTTTTCGAGAATGGATCCTTGATTGGCATCTTCTAGTCAAAAGTCTCTTAGCAACAGAAGCTGCTACAAGCCGGCTCTTGAGTGTTAAACTGAAGAATTGAAGGTCCTGTGTTCGATCCCGAGATTGAGCAACGATATTAGACAATGGAGGATCAAGAAATATTCTTAATTATTTAAGTTATTAAATACGTGTGGGGATGATTGAACGATTTACTTTGATTGTTTTGTTATACGGCATATCAACCATTCTATGTAATACTTAATGCAGTCATTTGTGTTATTTGGATTATCCGAACTACTGTTCTCATCTTGAGTGTGATATTCAGAACGTCTCAGCCGATGTCACCTCCGACCTTCTTCAGGTACAACCTGTCAAACTCTGGATCTTTCTGTGGAATTAGGGAATCTGCACGAAACACATTATTTAATCCACGAGGGTAGAATGTTCTCGCTCTGTCAGCGATGACCGGGTAAAACAAACCTAACGGGACACATTTAATTGACAACGAAGGATCTCTATTATTTTGACTATTCGGACTATTGCTCTTATCTTAAGTGTTATTCTCACAACGTTTCGGCCGATGTAACTTTCGACCTTTTTCAGATATATCTTGAAAATGGTTCATATTGGTGAATAGTGAAAAGAATGTTTTTTTTTCCCCAACTAGAATTCAAGATGTGTTATGTGTTTATGACACAGAAAGAGCATCGAATCGTTTTCATTTTTTGGGGGTGGGGGTGGGGGGCATTAGTAACACCAAAAGATGAGAAGTAAAAAAAATAAATACATATTATTCTTATCTTAATCTCAAAATGTTTACAAACATTCAGAGGAATCACTTCAATTTCTGATTCGATATAAAATAAAACATATTCAAGACTTTATTCATTAGCAAAGGGTGTACTATTGAGACCATCGCAAAGACAAGGCCTATTCACTAAATATGGTTTATCTGCTGACGTCACAAATTTGGATATTAGCAGATAATTTTTTTTTTCTTCCTTTGAAGATTGTAATGCTGGGTATGGGGCAGCCAAACCAGCTGCCAACATTGCCCCGCTTTTTTATTGAAACCAACCGGGAGCTCTTTTTAGTATCCTCGCTGTTCCCTTAAGTGCAATTGCCTGAATCTCTTTTGGCACTTGGTTCACCAGGAATATTAGTTAGGTAGGACTTCAGGTTCTTCTTCATAAGTCCTGTGGCACCTATGATAACTGGTATGATCGATATCCCCTTTAGGTTCCAGTTTCTTTTCATATCATACATGAGACCTTGGTATTTGGTCTGTTTCTCTCTTTCAGCTCTGTTAAGATCGCCATCATTAGGAACACTCACTTCAATCAAGGTTGCAACTCTCTCTGACTTATTCCATATAACTATGTCAGGTTTCACAGCAGCATAACGATTTGAAAGGCATGTGTTAGTCAAAGGGAAAATGACGTGGACAAATTTAGTAAAGTTAAAAGTCATCTGTTTAAAAATTCTTGTCTTTTTGTTGCCCATTCTCCTATCGATGATTCTGGTGCTGTTCTGGATTTTCCTTTAAAAACTGATGAGTCTCTTGATTCTGTGATTATTATTCCACAGATGGTTTGTAAAATTCTTGTTTGTCTTGATCAGTCTAATGCTTCCAATCCTGATTCAATTCTTGTTGTTGAACTTGCTTTTATTCTCTCAAAGGACTCTTGCCGCCATCTTAAAAAATGCTGGTGATCGGTCTGTTAGTTTTTTCTATGTTATCAGCAAAGGTTTCGAGAGGTCAACGGCAAGCTTAGTCACTTTTTGGAAAGTCTGTAACTTGTCAGTAATGTTCAGTACGGCTTTCGCGGTTTTCGTTCAACAATTGATCCACTGTTCTAACTGAACAGATCTGTCGGTTTATGGATATTTCAGGAGAGGGTAGGGTCATTGCACTTGATACTTAAAATGCGTTCGACAGAGTGTGACATTATGGTCTTCTACATAAACTTTGAGGAATGATATGGTATTTGATAAAAACCGACTTGAACAAAAATATTCTATTAAAATTCTTTTTTCAAAATAACTGAATTCGGCATTAAATAACCTGAAAAGGGTTGATATGCCGTAAAACAAAATCCAAAAATCATTTTCTTTTTCTACTAATGTCGGTTTCCTCATGCCTCCATTCTAAATCAAAGACCGTTTCTTCTCTATATAAATGACTTTCCAGAGAATATTATTTAGAAAAGTAACATTTATGCTGATGACACCACCTTCTATTCTAGTATTGCTTTTCACCCACCTTTCTCAAATCAGTTGAAATATGCAGTTGATCGAGAAGTTGATCTGAGTTCAGTTATGGATTGGAGTAAGAAATTGTTTGTTTCGTTTAATCCTGTTAAGACTCAGCTATTGTCTTTCAATCGTAGGTGTAACCCTTTTTCTTTCTGAGAGCGTTATGAATAGTTCTGCTCTCGATGAGAAATCGACTCTAAAACTTCTTGGTGTTTCTTTTTTATCAGATCTTATTAAATCTATTGCTCCTTCTGATTCTCGTAAAATCAGTTCTCTCTATCGCTCTGAACATTTCCTCACACCCGAAGCTATTCTCTATCCCAACAAATCTACTATCAAACCATGTATGGAGTTAGTGTTGTCATATTTTGGCTGGTTAATCTGTGTCCCATGTGAAAGTTCTTGATAAATTACAAAAACTAATCCGTCACTTGATTGGCCCCACACTTTCTTCTTCACTGTAACCTCGCTCTCTCTCTCACAGACGTGATGTTGCTAATCTCAATCTTTTCTACAAATACTATTATCGCATATTTTCTGGTCTAATCCCAGCTTCCTTTGCTCCAGCTTGTTAGACTCGTTGGTGTAGTGGTCTCCATCAGTTTGCTGTTTTAATATCTCATTGTAATGAAGCTTCTTATTCTAGTAGATTCTTTCCAAGGACTGCAAGGTTGTGGAACTCTCTTCCTGCTTACTGTTTCCTTTTTACATGGGTATTTTCAAGACAAAAGTCAATAGTCGTCTTCTGTCTTTGTTGTAATCATTTTTCGTTCTTGTTGGCTCAGTAATCAAGTGGCTTCATGACTTGTCTCAAGCGACTGCCATAAAAGGTAAGTGAACATATTTAAAAAACTTTTTTTAAAACGTGTATTTAGTTAAAACTTTAAATAATTTAATAACCTTAATCAATATCATTGCCAGAATAAATGAAAAAAGCACGTATATATATATATATATATATATATATATATATATATATATATATATATATATATATATATACATATATATATATATTAAAGTAAGAGAGAAACGAAGAATATTTTTGTAGCACATGATAAGGTAAAGACGTAACAGAGATGTCGGAAATTTTCTGTTTCTATGTCTATTCTTGTAGCCATGTAACTAGTAAGGGTGCTGGAGGTAAACGTTTTATCTGGGCTGACGTTACCCGCCTGATAGCCAAGGACCCGAACTTTGGATTAACCACTAAGGAGGCTGCCCTATCAGCAGGTGCAAAGTACTGGGGCTGCTGTATTGCCATTTGGTGAATGGATTCTGGACCATGCAGTAACTTCTAGTGGTGGTTCTCGATGCCATATTAGTGGTTAATTGTTACGTCTTTACCTTATCATGTGCTACAAAAATATTCTTCGTTTCTCTCTTACTTTAATATATATACTTTTTTTTTTTTTTTTTTTTTTTTTTTACAAAGGCATCACCACATTATCAAGGCCCAGAGGCCACTCAAGGATAAGGGTTAAAGAGTGTACAGTAGAAATTGTTCAATATAGTAATCATTAGTAATGAAAATTTGGTAAATTTAATAACTTATATGGAACGGCTCATCAAGAACTTATTTACTTTAGACTTGAACACAACCATATTGTAGTCAGCCGGAAAGCAGGAAAACGGAAGACAATTCCACAGGCGTGCAGTTCTAAGAAAGAAGCTTTGTTCATGGAATCTACGTTTAGGTTTAGGCACAGATAAAGAGTGGGGGAAATTATTGATAGTGTTTACAGCTAGACGAGTGTTTCTTGTGAAAGTTTGGCGAGGGGGGACCATAGATTGAAGCTCAGTTGAATACTTTCCATGAAAATAACGATACATCAGAGACAAACTCGCAACATCTCTTCTGTGAGATAGAGGTTGCAAGGAGGAGAAAAGGACATCTCCTACGAGGCTACGAAGTCTATTTTGAACTCTATCAAGGCAGGACAAGTCCTTTCTAGCAGCTCCTGCCCAGATGTGGCAACAGTATTCCATCCTTGGACGTACCTGGCTCTTATATAGGTAGAGAATAGCAGCAGCAGTGAGATATCTACTGGATCGATAGAAAGATCCCACCATTTTTCCAGCGGCCTTGGCAACAGATTTGATATACGTGTTCCATTTAAGATCAGGAGTAATGGTCAAGCCCAGAAGCTTGTCAAAACTTGAGGCCTCCTGAAGACGAGAGCCATTCATTTCAATTGATGACAAATGTGAATTAGAATGTTGATGATGTAAAGAGAGAAGCTTGGTTTTAGATGCATTAAAAGTAACCAGCCACTCCTTTCCCCATTGTACTACGTGCTCAAGATCAGAGGAGAGAGAATTGGAGAGAACTTGGTCGTTTACTGTCTTAGATGTGCTACCATAAATGGTAGTGTCGTCAGCATAAATGTTTACAAATGATGTAAGGATATGATTTGGAAGATCATTAATGTAGATCAGGAAAAGAGTTGGGCCCAGGATGGATCCCTGAGGGACACCGGCATTAATACTGTGAGCTTCTGATTTTTGACTTAATCAATATCATTGCCAGAATAAATGAAAGAAGCACGTATATATATATATATATATATATATATATATATATATATATATATATATATATATATATGTGTGTGTGTGTGTATCCAACATGTATTTAACACGCATTTTACATGTCTTTAAGATAATAATTCATACGTTTTTTTTTGTTTTTTTTTAGATTTTTTTTTATAATCTAATTTCGTGATGATACTAGAAACATTATGTTGACAATATTTTTTAGAATATCGCTCCAGACAAGAACCAATGTACACAAATGTAAGTCACTGGTTGGATCCTTATAAAATGACCTCCAGACCGTAGTTGAATGGGGCCGTAAATGGATGGTAACATTGGATTCTTGTAAGAAAAAGCTGCTCTCCTTTAACAATTACAAGATGCCTCTCCAATCACCGATATCCATGACAAATAACACCCTACCTGAGTATTCTTCCTTCAACCTCCTTTCAAACTCAGAAAATATTGAACTGGAACAAATACACTTAGGAAACGCTGGTATACAGCACCATATCTCGAAACGTGGCAGAAGGTGTGTGGTACCACCCCTAACCAGTGCCAGGGACAACTGGATCCGACGGCTCAGGGAATCGAGTTTAAATTCCCGGGGTCCTACGCTCTCCAATTGCCTACCACGTTAACATCAGAGAGATCACGAACTGCAAAACAGAATCGTTCAAGTCGGCGCTGGATACCTGGCTGAAGTCTGTACCAGACGGACCTCAGATCCCCGGTTATACCGCTATGAGACGCAGTGAATCCAATAGCTTACGCCACATGCTTGCCTGTGTAAAGAGGGACAGCGAAACAGTGCAGCGGTCTATTGATTCGACGCTGCCTATACCGTCCCAACTGGAGGCCGCTTGCCGCAGTGACCTTGGAGGGCTCTGATCGCCGAAAGACATCACACAAATCACACAAAAAAAAAATTGCGAAGACTGCTGCAAGAAAGGTGGACTCCCTCTATCGTGCTAGAATAATACTCACACATGAGAATATCCTGTACCTCTATAAGGCTACCATTCGCCCATGCATGGATTATTGTTACCAAATCTGGGCTGGTGCATCTACCGCTAGTTTCTCCCTCTCGGGCAGCCCCCCCCCCCCCAAAAAAGTTTCCCATCTAATAGGCCCCACCTTGTCAACTAGGTTCTAACTCCTGTCTCATCGTCGCAGTGTTGCATTCCTGTACTTCTTTTACAATTATTTTAATAGAATGTGCTTTGATGAACCCATTGCACTCGTGCTATCTCAGCGTACATATCCCAGACAAACCCGCTTAGCAACAAAATCACACCCCTTCACTGTGTTCACTGTTGAGGTCTCTAAATGCCAGAAAGCTTTCTACTCTAAGAGCTTCTTCCTTCAGACAGGTAAAATTTGTAATTCCCTTCCTGTTTCCTGCTTCCCCAACTGTACTGATATGCAAAAGCTCAAATGTAACGTAAACCAACATCTTAATCTTTCTTAGGCATGATCCCAATTAGTAGCACCTTATGTCCAAGTGGCTATACGCCCTGTTTGGGGTCAAAGTGAGTAAAAAAAAAAGAAAAAAAAAAGACAACGTGTGAAGCCACTAATAATAACATTCATAAAAGGCTGAGACTAACAACATCACGTCTGTGTGTGCGTGTGTGTGTGTGTGTGTGTGTGTGTGTGACTGTGTGTGTGAGACTCTGTGAAGCCATTTCATACATGAAGTGGCTTCACACGTTGACATTTTAGGATTTAACAAGAAAGAGCAGCCTATGCATATATATACGGTATAATCACATTTAGCACATGGGTTCCCGTCAGATCACCGAAGTTAAGCAAGGATGAGCCTGGCCAGTACCAGATAGGTGGCCATTTGGGACCTCTAGGTTCTATATATACCTTTTGCTTCTCGGAATTGTTTCCGATCGTCCTGGATTCTCCCTGCTACTCAAGCAGAGCCGATTCAGGAAAGGTGTGGATGGGGATTGCGCAACCCTTGCCTAACAATTACACACGCAGCTGCCCCCAGAGGGAATATCTTTTGATTCTCAAGACTGAACGGACACATCATCAAGGAGATGTTTATTGACTTTAATGGCCTTAGTCCTGAAAAGCCGAAGGCTGTAGGTAGAAAAGATAAAGTCAACCGGAAGAGAGTCCCAGAAGCTACTGGAATAAGAAACTGTATTACAATGACGTATCAAAACAGCGAATTGATGGAGAGCACATGATTCACGAGTCAACCGAGCAGAAACAAAGATAGTAAGAAATAGATCAGACAATTGTGAAGTAAACATGTGATAATAACATTCATAAAAGGCTGAGACTAACAACATCACGTCTGTGTGTGTGTGTGTGTGTGTGTGTGACTGTGTATGTGAGACTCTGTGTGTGTGTGTGTGTGGCTGTCTGTGTGTGTATGTGTGTGTGAGAGAGAGAGAGAGAGAGAGAGAGAGAGAGAGAGAGAGAGAGAGAGAGGTTGCAGGTAAGTAGAAAGGATGCGGTCAATCAAATTAAAGATGTTTCTGTACCTTTAATACTTTTTTACAGTGGTTGCTGGCAATTCTGAAGACGGATTTAGTCTCAGTACATAGCTCAAGGCAAGTTGTGAGAAATTATTCTATATTAATATTATTATTATTATTATTATTATTATTATTATTGTTATTGATATTATTATTATTATTATTATTATTATTATTATTATTATTATTTATTATTATTTTGTATCATTTCTTATTATTTATTATGTTATAATATTTTTATTGTGATTTATTATTATTTATTATTTTTATTATTATTTATTATTGTATAATATTTTATTATTATTTATTATTATTTATTATTTTATATTATTTTTTAAATTTATTATTATTATATTAGTTTTTATTATTATTTATTATTTTATATTATTATTTTGTTATTACTTTATTATTTATATTTTTATTAATATTTGATAATTTATTTGCATATTATAATTTTATAATTATTCATTATTTTATATGAATTTATTGTTATTCATTATTTATTATTATTTTTTATTATTTTATCATTCATTATTTTATATTATAATTTTATATTATAATTTTATTATTACTTATAATTTTATATTATAATTTTATTATTACTTATAATTTTATATTATAATTTTATTATTATTTATAATTTTATATTATAATTTTATTATTACTTATAATTTTATATTATAATTTTATTATTACTTATAATTTTATATTATAATTTTATTATTATTTATAATTTTATATTATAATTTTATTATTACTTATAATTTTATATTATAATTTTATTATTATTTATAATTTTATATTATAATTTTATTATTACTTTTCATTATATTTAATAATTTTATTTATTATTTTATTAGTTCAGTTTGTATTTACATAGGTGGATCAGAATCTTGGTAGTAGGTAAAATTTGATATTTTATATATAAAAGTGACCTTTTCTCTATGTATGTGTGCGGAACGGTCTCTAAAAAACTACTCTTCAAACTTGATACATAGGGGATTAGGAATTTTGAACATATTCGAATGTTTTTTAACCGCTCCTGTTGCTAAGAGGTCAAATTAAAATTTGGAACTTAGCAGGCATAAGTCGACTTAATGTGTATCCTCTACGCATGCGCAAATGTACATTTGTACGTTTAATACCTTTAATTTTTAGTTTTGATACCCATGTATCTCCAGCTAATATGGTAGCTAATACCGCCGAAAAGCTACATTTTTGGTTTCGATTCTAGCTGATGACAACTGAAGTCATATTTTTTTTAATATAAACTTTGGAAATAACTACTTTATATTAAGTACTTTATATTAAGTACAATATAATAATCCTTAGAGAATTGGCTCTATAATAATAAATACAACGGCGGTCTGCTAATTTTAAATAAAAACAAGCAACTGGCTTGTTTTCCTAAAATATTCAAATATTTATTTACGCAAGAACAGGCCTGCATGAGATAAAATTAGAATCGCATTTACAGTCGTTTTTTTAGAATTATTATCTCAATAAAAATCAACATGTTTTATCATTAACTTTAACTATAATACTTTCGTTTTAATTAATATCCTTGTAAAGATGTCGTTTTATGTAAAAACAACAACGTATTTCCATAGAAACCGTCTTTGTATTTTATATGTAAACTAAACTGTGTTTATTATTTATTTCTAAATAGTTTTTAATTTTTTGTATCAACAAGTTTTATAACAATTACAAAATTCATAATTTAATCAGTTTTTAAATAAATTTCCGACCCGAAAAAAAATTTCATCTTTTAAATTTACGCTCACATTGATTCTATATTGAAGATGTTTGTTTATTATTTCTTCTTATTTTTAAACTAATTATCGTTTCTTTTTAATTTGTTCCCTACATTCAATATTTATTTTGTTTTGAAGTATTTGATTGTATTTTGCTTAAAAGCGTACGCCATTTTACATACATTGTGACCAACAATATTTTCTGCACAGCGAATACTAGGTGAATACATCTATTATAGGCACCGCCAAAATTGGGGGGGGGCAGGTCAGTACTTTTTGACGGACCGTCTTTTTAAAAATCTACCAAAAATCAGGTAATTATCCGATCAATACGAAATTTTCAGCGATTATTAGGAGAAGAATGAACTTTATAACAGTGTACTTATTTTTCATAAACGATATTTATATATATATATTTTTTTGCTTACAAAACCCCCCCCTTGTTTTGAAGTGGGAACAAATATGCTTAAAATAATCATCTGAAACTGAACAAAACATATTGTGTTGTTGTAAGGGACAGAATTATAGATTTAAAAAAAAAAAAAAAAATTGTTTGCATACCTTATTTTGACGTCTGAATATCAGAACTTCGATTGTGTTTAATTATCCCGCTTTTGAGTTTTGAAGTGTGAAATTCGGTGAATATGTTAAGTAAAATAATTAATTTAAGTTAAGCAAAACAAAAAAATTTTTTTTTTAATATTTATACGAAAAAAGCCATTTTAAAATTTTTGATAAATAAATTAACAATTTTTTTTTAGCGAGCCGAATAATGCATGAACATTATTAAACAGGGCATGCTTTGAATAATCGATACAAAAAAAAAAAATTCGATAAATGTTGTGCCCTTTGTGTTAAAAATAGCATCATTTTTTTCGATCCCGTTTGAAAACGTTTGCCGCCTTTCGACTACGGTGGACCACACGCGCTGAAATAATTTTTTTTTATTCTGCTTTAAATTGCCCCCCCCCCATTTTGGGGAGTCTGGCCCCCACACACATACACATTAAAAACCAAACTCATACAAATGGTCACCCATCTGGTACTGGCCAGCCTCAGCTTAATAATACATTGAAATTTTCGTCACTGAAAAATAAGTTTTTTTGGCCTGTTTGGTCTTCCATAGTTTTCTTCTTATAATCCGCAAACGTAAACAGAGTCGATCTCGACTCTACATGGACGCGAAATATCTGGTTAGCTATATGAATAAGTGGAATTATTTGAAATTCAGGTACTTATATTATAATATTTTTGCATATTCTCTTAGAAAATCATCCTAAATCTTAGTTAGACAATAAATAAATAAATTAATTATTTCAAAAACCTTTTTTTTTTAAATATTTAAGTACGTTTTTTGTGCAAGACAAAAAATGTCAATTGTTAACTTTTGGGGAAAATTTAACATTTAAAATTTAATTAAAAATAGTAGAAAAAGTTTTACATTATTCTGTTTTCTATATGATAAAATTCAGGGTTTTATCTTTCTGGAAAAAAAAAGTTACCCAGAAATAATGGATTTTAATAAATGTAATTTAGTTTTCAAAAACAACAACAACTTGATTTTGCGGCCATTTTTGGCGGTGCCTAATCTATTATATTATAAAATTCAAATCGTCTTGTTTGTGCATTAAAACC
This sequence comes from Euprymna scolopes, assembly GCF_053919585.1. Lineage (NCBI taxonomy): Eukaryota > Metazoa > Mollusca > Cephalopoda > Sepiida > Sepiolidae > Euprymna > Euprymna scolopes. The sequence continues at coordinate 92,307,497 of NC_136505.1, forward strand.
GTGTATCCGGTTCCGGTTTACAATGCGCATGCATAAAGAAGCAAAGCCACGAAAGCTTTTTTTTTTAATCGACAAGTTTTCGCGTTAAAATATGCAAATAAAAAGAAAACTACGAATGCTTTTTGCTTTTTACGAATTATATTTATATTTTTCATTGCAAGTTGGAATCGTTTTCTTACTTACTTAATGTTTTTATATATTCTGTAATATACAGTTTTGATAGGATTATTTTGATTGTATTTTTGTTTTGCAAGCTCGAGCTGGTTTCAAGCAAAAAGACAAAACAAATGTTTTTCCAATGTAAAAAAACAAAAAAAAAACAAAAACAAAAAACAAAAAACTACATGATCAATTTACACACACACACACACACACACACACACACACACACACACACACACACACACACACACATATATAGATATATAATTATATATAATTATTTGGTATTTATATATATATTTATATATATATATATATATATATATATATATATAATTATTTGGTATTTTTACGACCTAACCTAGCGCAGTTTACCTCCTCAAAAGAAATCAAAATCTATTTTTTTTTGCAAATACGTTTCAATGGCGATTAAAGATAATAGAAAATAAGGAATTAAAAAAAAATAATAAAAATTTATTTTAGAGTGGGAATCACTTTTCCTGACTACGTAGCGGTAAATGAGATATGTTATCTTTAGCATTTTTTCAAGTTTGATGACGGAGAGAGAACAAAAAGAGGCAAAACATGGGGGCTTATAAGTTCCAAACATTTTAAAAATACGTAGAAAAACTTCAAAACGTGTGTGAGGGGAAATTTATTTTTAACTTTGCTTTGACAATTTTTAATCTTACCGATGTTAAGACCTTTATTATCCAATATATTCCGTATTGTTTTCACTGGTCGCCATGTTTGTTATCACGCGTGCGTGCATTTAGTGTTTGCACGTTTATACATTAATTCTGTATATTCACATGAAATTTTATACATTAATTCTGTATACTCACCATTCCATAGATAGCTATAACATATACTGACTCAACAGGTCACGTGTAGTCTAGTATATATATATATATATATATATATATATATATATATACAATATAATTATCGTAAGATAAGATATATGCAGTTTATAAAATTGATAAAAAGAATTTATACACATAATATACAGCTGAACATCTATTTATTATTGAGCACGTTTATATAAACAGAGAAATAATTAATTTCTTACTTAAATTATCACACGCACACATAGACACATACGCACATGCACACACACACACACACACACACACACACACACACACACACACACACACACACACACACACACACACACACATAGCGAGAATAAAAGAAATAGTATTCCGACGAAATAGAGAGATAAAAAGGAACAAAAATCTCGCGATAAAGACTAAAACGTTGACGAACACACACACACACACACACACACACACACACACACACACAGATATATATATATATATATATACTCTTCAGAATAGTTTTTATTTAACAATTAGTTGTTATGAAAACGTGAGATTGTAGGTTTACAAAAATATTACTGACAGTAATATTCTATAAGTTATCCCATCTAAACAGGAATTGCTCGATATGCAAGATAGAGCAAATAAATTAAATTGTAATTCAATGAATTTAAAAAAAAACTCTCATTGAAATGAAATGAAGTTGTTGAGTTTCATATCAAAGAATTGCAATTAAGCAAGACAAAGAATGCTTTAGAAAATTAATCTCCTTAACCTATAGGGTTTCGATGTCTACCATCTCATCAGAGGAGAGAAAATATTAGCAAATAGTTATAAAGGTATGCACCCTATTTGCTAAAGTAAGTGAGACATGGAAAGTCAAAGTGAAAATAATACATTTATCAGAAGTCCTGTAGCAGGAGTATTTGTAGAAAAAGGATATGAATATATATATATATATATATATATATATATATATATATATATATATATATATATATAGGTTAATGAACCTTTTTTCTGGGTCAATGACCAACTAGCACCGTGTATATTTGTGTGTGTGTATGTGTGTTGGGGTGGAGAGGGCTCCCGCAAGCCGTGGTGAAAGTAACCTTTCTAGCAGAAGCAAATCTCTGATTTAAAAAAAAACATAAAGCGGAAGACCAGTACCCGCATTAAGCTGGTCTGCAGTTTAACTTGTTGCTGGCTATCTTGCTCTTGCTTGTTGCTGGATCTCAACATTTTGAACCGAGAGAGAGACTTAGCTGTCATACAAAGCTAAGATTCTGTTACATCATCTGTGTATAGATACTCCCTCAGGCATTTGTCTATTAAAATGGTCCTGTAGCGATGGAAGTCATTTTTGGGCTCGTGGACTTTAAGTGTCTGATGGAGTGGTACTCGTCTGACAAGACGTTTTTTTTTGTTTTATTTTACACAGTGATCACCACTTATCAAGGCCCGGAAGCCACTCAGGGATAAGGGCTATTGCAAGTACATTACGTTAGTGTGGAGATTTGATGAAGTGTTTACTTAAGGGGGCGGTTCATTAGGAATTTGTTAACGTTGGACTTGAACACATCCAAGTTGTAGTCCGGTGGGAAGCAGGCAGACGGAACAGAGTTCCACAGGCGTGCAGTTCTAAGAAAGAAGCTTTGTTCATGGAATCCGCGTTTTAATTTAGGCACAGATATAGAGTGGGGGAAATTTTTCACAGTGGATTCAGCTAGACGGGTGCTTTTCGTGAAAGATTGGCGAGGGGGGACCAGAGATTGGAGTTCAGACGAGCACCTGCGATGGAAATAACGATAAAACAAGGATAGGCTCGCAACGTCTCTTCTGTGGGAGAGAGGTTGCAGGTTAGAGAAAAGGGCATCCCCCACTAAGCAACGAAGTCTATTTTGTACTCTGTCAAGGCAGGATAGGCTGTTTTTAGCAGCTCCTGCCCAGATATGGCCACAGTATTCCATCCTTGGACGTACTTTGCAATCATCATATATATAGCGTGGCATAATCACGTTTGACACACCGGTTCCCGTCAGAGCACCGAAGTTAAGCAACGATAAGCCTGGCCAGTGCCAGATGGGTGACTGTTTGGCACTCCCAGGTGCTGCATCCATATATATATATATATATATATATATATATATATATGCATATAGCATATATATATATATATATATATATATATATATGCATATAGCATATATATATATATATATATATTTGTAGTCATCGACATACAGTCCTGTTTCGTTGTATCACAACTCATCAGTGCCGCTAGACTAGCATCTCTCCCAAGCCAAGGATTGAACCTAGAACCGTCGTGTTGACAGTCGGCAGTTCTCCCACGTGAGCATGGAATTGACGCCCGTAAATAACTCGTCGGAATGTCTATTGAAATAGACACCCGCTACCACTTTTATAGTTCTCAAATCGCCTGTTCGTAAACAAACAAACAACGAGCTTCGCATCTTCAGCCAATTAATTAGCGGGTGAAATTATTTACGACAGTGCTCTACCAAAATAGGGGGGCTTAAAATATATTTGTAGTCATATATATATATATATATATATATATATATATATATATATATATATATATATATAGTGAGAGAGAGAGATAGATAGATAGATAGAGAGAGAGAGAGAGAGAGAGAGAGAGAGAGAGAGAGAGAGAGAGAGAGAGAGAGAGAGTTAGTTTGAAGAAGAAGCTTTAAGTAAATAAATGTAAAAAAATATAAATAAAAAAAATGTAAAAAATATAAAGAATGCTGTTTAATTTTCCGGAAAAAACAAAAAAACTAAATTTAACCTATCGTAGAATAACCACTTATAATTACAAAAGAAAATTCAATTATATAACGATGAAAAAAAAAAAACTAACTAAAATTGTTAAAGAGAAATCGACTTAGCACTTGTATAAGCCGATTTCTCCCAAGTCTTCAATTATAAAAGAGAATGTAACTATATAAAGATGAAAAAAGAAAACCTTAAATAAAATTTTGTTAACAGAAAAGGGGAATCCTCAGCTGCTTACCATGTAGCTGTTTCGGAGTTATATATATATATATATATATATATATATATATACACACACACACACACACACACACACACACACACACATATATATATATATATATATATATATATATATTAGTGCTGGGACGTTTCAGACGTACCTCTTCACCGTACTGTATATCGATACTCTATGGCTGACTGGGATAGCTTCCGTACATTCATATCTGATCTACCTCAGCATTCCATGTTAAAAAGGATGTGTCCTCTATAGTATCAGACCTGACCGAATGGTTAATTGTAGGCGTAGACCGATTCATACCATTCAAAAAATTCTAACAAAAACCTAACAACCAGCCATTGTTCTCCCCATAATGTGCTGCTGCCATTGCGCACAGAAATCACTTTTGCCATAGCTACGAATGTAATAGATGCACTGAGACTAAAGCTGCTTTCAGGACTGCCAGCAACCATTGTAAAAGAGTAATAAAAAATGCAAGGGAGCCATATGCTCAGCCCGTTAAATCCAAAGTAGCTGAGCAGCGGCTTGATTCCCACCAGTTTTGGCAAATAGCAAACAAGATCCTGAACAGAAGCGTGCGTTCTATTCCAACCATCAATGGACCTGAGGTCATCTCGTCAGCATCAGACAAGGCCAAACTATTTGCCAAGAACTTTGCAGCTAATTCTACCCTATGCGACGAAGGCCATCATCTCCCCGTATTTCCTCCTATAACAGACAACACGCTATGCAACATACAAATATCTGTGCGTGAGGTAGCCAAGCTAATCAAGAACCTTGATTCCAGTAGAGCAACTGGCCCTGACGGCATTCCAGTTATAGTGCTGAAAAAGCTCCAACCAGAACTTGCCCCCATACTTACAAAACTGTTTAAGCGTTGCTTAAGGAGAAGTGCTTTCCAACACCCTGGAAAACCTCGTCAGTATGCCCTGTATTTAAGAATTTAGGTGAAAAGTCATCTCTCTCTCAGTACAGACCAATAAGTCTCCTATGTGTCATGAGTAAGTTTTGAAATCCATATTAAATAAAGAAGTAGTCAACCACCTCAACAGAAACAACCTTCTTAGTGACATGCAATATGGTTTCCGCTCCGCAAGATCTACAGCAGATGTGCTAACGGTTATATCTTATAGGATTAGTGAATCTCTTGACAAAGGCTTCCTTTCCAGGGCAATTGCTCTTGACATATCGAAGGCCTTCGATAAGGTATGGTATAAGGGCCTACTTCACAAGATTTCCAGCTACGGTATTACTGGAAATGTTTTCTCAATCATTAAATCATTTCTCTCTGATAGGCTCATAAGAGTAGTGGTTGATGGGCAGAAATATGAGGCCCACAGTATTAATGCTGGAGTTCCCAAGGGGTTCATCCTGGGTTCAAATCACTTCCTGATCTACATATTATCTTCTTTTTGTTTGATTTTGTTTTAAAAAAATCTTCAACTTCTGATAGTAATAATAAAATAATAAATATTTATTGATTTAAACTTCCAGTAAAACAAAAATTTATAGATTAATTCTCCCTCCCCACACACACTCACGTGTTTTTACGCGTGAGAAAATATATGCATATTTAAAATGAGCTTTTACGGTAATCAAGAAAAAATAACTATTTTATAGTGGCATATTTAAAGATTTATAAAGAATCGGAATCGGCATCGGTAATCGTATCGGAATCGGGAATTAAGTACGGAATCGGTAATTGTATCGGAATCAGAAAATATACTGGAATCGTCCCATTACTAATTTACACACACACACACACACACACACACACACACACACACACACACACACACATATATATATATATATATATATATATATATATATATATATATATATACAGGGTGTTCACAAAGTCTGACTGCATTATGTAGCCAGACCTTGTGGGCACCGTGTAGATTATGTAGCCAGACTTTATGGGTACCCTGTATATATATATTCCATTGGATTGGAAATTTTTAAATTCGACCGTGTTTGGATTTTACCATTCTTGGATTTTTTACCCTTCACCGGACTATCCATTCATGTGAAATCTTTTTATCATTTTTCTTTTACCTCCTATTCCCCTTACCTCACCCTTTTTTTTTTAATCAAGTAAGATCTGTGACTTACTTGTAGTTTCATTAAATACTTTTATATGCAAAATCCGATCCTGCATTTTGCTAATTCCTGCCCTCTGATGAGAAGGAGAGTATTTCTTCGAAACTCCGCGGATTAAGGACTATCCACTTATCTCGTGCTTCCCTTTTAAAATTAAATATGTTTTTAACTCTTTTTCAAGATGTCTTTTAACATGTTTTATTAATCATTTGTTAATATATATATATATATATATATATATATATATATATATATATATATATATATATATTTAATACCTATGGACATTAATGTTTCATCCTTTCAGGAATCTATCACTGCAGGGATTACAGCTGGTTGGGAGATTCGAACCTGGCCACAAAACCATCTGACTCTATTAGCAAGGAACAAGTCTGGTTACATAATCTACACGGTGCCCACAAAGTCTTGCTACATAATTAAGTCAGACTTTTTGGACACCCTGTGTGTGTGTGTATATATATATATATATATATATATATATATATACAGAAAGTAATAGACCAGAGTCCAATAAAGCAAGCCTAAGATAGGTATATTTAAAGGTGCTGTGCTCGAAGTATTGCAAATATATGATAAACTCAATAGGTGTAATTACCTAGAACGATATTAATAGAAACGATGAAAGATTAATAATTGTCAAACTATTAATCAAGTTTTCACAGGGGAAAACATAACAAAATCAAATTAATATGTACGATCGTTTCGGAAACGATATCTTTTTATTTATTCAATATTTACAAATAAAACCACCGAGAAATAAAGTAAAATATTTCTGGACGATATTATTAATCTTTCACCTTTTCCCACTCCCTCCATTTCTCTCTCTCTCTCTTTCTCTCTCTCTCTCTCTCTTTCTCTCTCTCTCCCTCTCTCCACATATATATATATATATATATATATATATATATATATATATATATATATATATATATATATATATATATAGTAGTAAGTTATAAAATATATATGGCGATTAAGCTACACAGTATATTCCGCGTTTCATCCACGCTAGGATTCATCAGGCGTGGATTAAATGCGGAATATTCTGTGTAGCTTAATTGCCGTATATATCTTATAACTTCTGATGAATCCTAGCGTGGATGAAACGCGGAATATTCTGTGTAGCTTAATCACCGTATATATTTTAAAACGTACTACCTAGCTCTACCTACGTATTGAGCACTGTTGAAGCAAATACTTAAAGTTTACGCATCAATTTATACTTTCGTATATTAATTTATGTGATTAAATGAAGTAGTCATATATATATATATATATATATATATATATATATATATATATATATATATATATATACTCGTTTGTCGTTTTAACTAGTGCATGACATATCGAAATTCATCATGATACAGTTTCATTGTTTCTTAATTTAAAAGAATTAACTTTAAAATACCTTTGCCTAAAGAATTATTTTATTTTTAAACAAAAATTTTTTACACGTTAATTAAAGAATAAAATTGTTTAAAAATATCGATTTTATTCCGAAAATTAAAATGACGGTCGTTTATTTTTTTTTAATTAGACGATACTTTGGTTGCGTTAATTTAATTTCAATTTTAATTTCTATTTATTTAAAGCATTGCCCTAAAGCATAGTAATTTCATATGACGTTTCCGTATACCATATATCCTCTTCGCTGCCACGTCCCCAACACTCAGCCCGAAAGTGATTTTGCTGCTGTCGGACTGAGATACGATTCTGTTCATTTTTAGAAAACCCAACTTCCAAGGGTTTACTTTCTCTTTGAAAAGGCAGCCAGTTTATTGCTAAAAGCCTAGGGCGTCCTTACATCGGAACGCCGACAAGGCTTTTGAGACATTTTTCTTTTTCATAGAGCGACGCTTGCTAATCCTGTTGGGCTCGCTTTCCAAAGCTAAACCTGGGGAAGTGTGTATATATGTGTGTATATGTGTGTATATGCGCACGCGCGTGTGTGTGTGTGCGTGCGGGCACGCGTGTGTATAAAATCCATTCTTCGGACACGTAAAAGTTAAGTGAAAAAAAATGTTTTGCACTTTACAAAGTACATTGTTAATAAACAAGGAAAGATAATTGCCAGGAGGAAGTATATTAAAAATTGAAAATAAAATTTTCGGCCATTCATTAGAATGGTCAACAAAACAAAAAAGGTGTTTTATATATATATATATATATATATATATATATATATATATATATATATATATATATATATATATATATATATATATATATATATATATATATGTATATATATATATCTGTATATATATATCTGTATATATATATATATATATATCTGTATATATATATATATATATATCTGTATATATATATCTGTATATATATATAATATATATATATCTGTATATATATATCTGTATATATATATATATCTGTATATATATAATATATATATATATATATATCTGTATATATATATCTGTATATATAATATATATATATATATATATATATATATATCTGTATATATATATCTGTATATATATAATATATATATATATCTGTATATATATCTGTATATATATATATATCTGTATATATATATCTGTATATATATATAATATATATATATATATATATATATATATATATATATATATATATATATATATATAAGCAAGATAAATTACTACCTGCATAAGATTTTTGTTTTAATTTATTTTAAAGCGTTTATTGACGTTGGAATAAAGGTAGCTACAAGTCTATTGAGTTTGAATGAACGAAAGAAAATAGCGTTTTTTTAAGAGCGATTTGGATCCTCGATAATCGCTCCAAAATTAAAAATTAAACAAAATACTTTTAGAACATTACATTTGGTTACATTTATTTGATGTGTTTCTATTAGGATCCTGCTTAATTGTTGATTTTTGAGCGATTATCGAGAAATTAAATGGGTATAACAAAACCGTAATTTTTTCGGTGTACATCAACAAACGTCTCTACCTTAGGTTTAAAGTCAATAACCGCCTTAAAATAAGTTTAAAACTAACAAAAATATTCGTGCTTTTCTAACGAACATCTAAAGACGTAAAATTGAAGTTATATAAAAAAATGTTATCTATTAAATTTTCATGTCGAAATTATTTAAATATTGCTATATTTTTTACATAAAACATGTACTTTCGCGATTTTACGATCTATTGACAGATATAATTTTTGGTTGAAATTTAAAAAGACAGACTACAGTAACCTTACTTGTTTCTTCTGTTCATTAATTAAGCATAATTTGCAATTTCTTGGAAAACTATTTACATAAATAATTACATTTCAGCTTTATTATCTTGAATTTTTTACAAATTTCGAAATAAAAATAAAGTACACCTCATTCTTAATTGAAATTCAATAACTTAATTTTCGTTCTAAGTCCAAAGAGGCATCAACATATTCAGCTAGATGGAAAGCTACTTGGCTTAGGTTTAGTAACATTTATTTTGTTGTATATTTATTTTTTCACCCCCTTTTTAAAATTTTATTTTATTAGCTATTGCAAAAAAGTAAAAATAAAATAAATAGAAAAAATAAATGCTCATTTTCTTTTTGAAATTTTACTTTGTTGAAATGGTTCGTTAAAACAAATAAAAGATAAGGTAGAAGAAAAAAACAACAAAAGAACGAAAAACGAAAACATCCGTAAAATAATATTTCGTTTCTATAGTAACGGGGGAGAAAAAAAGAAAACACAGGTACAATGGGTTGCTAAGGAAACGTGAAAAATATGACCATGGCAACAAACGAATAAATTTTAGAGTAATTTTTGTTGCTGAATAAATATCAAATTTAATATTGATTTCGTTATGTTTGGATTATATATATATATATATATATATATATATATATATATATATATATATATATATATATATATATATATATATATATATATAGAGAGAGAGAGAGAGAGAGAGAGAGAGAAAGAGATGTATATATATATATGTATATATATATTTATATCTATGTATATGTATATATGTATACTTCTAATATGTATATATATTTAATATATATATATAATACGAAAATATTATCATATATATATGTATATATATATATATAGATATATTTATATGTATATGTATATATGTATATTTCTAATATATATATTCAATATATATTTATAATACGCAAATATTATCATATATATATATATATATATATATATAATACGCAAATATTATCATATATATATATATATATATATATACATAATACGCAAATATTATCATATATATATATAATACGCAAATATAATCATATATATATATATATATATATATATATAATACGCAAATATCATATATATATATAATACGCAAATATTATCATATATATATATATATATATATATAATACGCAATAATATATATATATAATACGCAAATATTATCATATATATATACATATATATATATATATATATATATATATATATATATATATATATATATATAAATGTATGCGTATTATAATTATGTTATCAAAGAGTAAAATTTTAGCAAAGCAAAAGTTATCAAGATAAAAAAATGGGTAACACTATTTAGAGGAGTTAACAATAATAATAAATAATAGATTATGGATGAAAGTTAATATAACTTTAAGTATATATAACTATACATATACCTTATATATAAAATATTATATATTTTTAAAAAATAATCAAACTTCCCACTTAATTTGTCCTTATTGATCTGATGATATAATAAAGTTATATATATATATATATATATATATATATATATATATATATATATATATATATATACATATATATATTTAACGTATATACGTCATATATATATACATATATACATACATACATACATATATATATATATATATATATATATATATATATGACGTATATATCGTATGGGGATGAATTTATATATATATATATATATATATATATATGTATGCATGTATGTATATATGTATATATATATGACGTATATACGTCATATATATATATATATATATATATATATATATATATATATATATATATAAATTCATCCCCATACGATTGCTCTTGCTCCCGTCTCTCTTTTTTAGATTTTATCATTAAGGAAAACAAATTACTAAAAAATAAATCCCTCGATTCCAATTTTGATGAGTGAGGGCGAAACATGTCAATTGACTCGTTTTGATTTTTTTTTCTATTTCCCTACTTTTATTTTTTAGTCGCTATCCATTTTCCTTTTCTCCTCGGTCTTTTTTTATTTATTTTTTTTTGTTTATTTTAATATAAAATGAATTCCGAAGGAATACGTCTTCCCTTCATGATTGCTTTAATAAAGTTTTGTACCCCCAAGAAAATCATGAAATATGAATATATATATATATATAATCGTGCTGCTGTTAATCTAGAGAAACCGTAAATTATTATGGCATATTTCAATAATTATTTAAAAGACTAAACGTCCCAAAATATTACTTTGTTTTTACTCAAAATTATGTATTTATCCACGAAAGAGATTTTTCATTCACCTTTAAAATTGAATGCGTAATAATCATTTGTCACTGATTTTTTTTCCAACGAAGAAGTTTGTTTTTCATATAATTTTAAAAGTTGAAACAATTCCAAGACTCTCTCATTCCCCTTCCACACACACACACACACACACACACACACACACACACACACACACACACACACACACACATATATATATATATATATATATATATATATATATATATATATATATATATATATATATATATATATAGCTCGCGGTTTGTGTACAAACAAGCGTTTAAGCACTATACAAGTAGCGGACGGATCCTTATTTAAATAGACATTCGGACAGGTTAGTTGCGGGCATGTATGTCGATGACTACAAATATACATACATATATATATATATATATATATATATACATACATATATATATATATATATATATATATATATATATATATATATATATATATATATATATATATATATATATAAAATTAAAATTACAATTGAATTTACCAAAATGATCCAAGATGGTAAAATTAAAGTAAATTATAAATATTAAAGAATTAATATTTATAAAATTATCTCAGCCAGATATAAAAGCTCGATAAAACCAAATAGGAAATAGAGCTTATAATATTTTTATTTATAGTTATGTCTCGGAAGTAGAGTGAAAAGCACATCTTATTTTTCTTTTATTAATATTATTTTTCTCCTTGTACACATTTTTGTGAATTATTCCATGGATTTCTGCCTTTGGATTATTATGGACCATCTTCTTCCATTTACGGGTTTTTATGGATTTTACTAGTACAAATGGAAATTCTTTTAACTTTCTTTAAGTTTTACATTTGGATTTTACCGTCACTGGATTTTTTATCTTCCACCAGACTATCCATTCATGTGTAATCACCTTTTTCTTTACAATATTCCCTCTGCTTAACTTATTTTGTTTTCAAGTAAGATCTTTGACTTACTTGTTGTTTCATCAAATACTTCTGCATGCAAAATCCGATCCCGCATTTTGCTAATTCCTACCCTCTGATGAGAAGGAGAGTATTTCTTCGAAACTCCACGGATTAAGGACTATCCATTTATCTAGTGTTTCCTTTTCAGATTAAATATGTTTTTAACTCATTTCAAAGTGTTTTTTAACATATTTTATTAACTGTTTGCTCATATATATATATATATATATATATATATATATATATATATATATATATATATATATATGAATTGATTTTAAAACATTTTAAGTAGCGTGGCCCAATAGAGTATATGTGGTATTGCAGTGACTGTAGAAGTGAAAGTTATAGATAAATGGCAACAATCTTTCATTGAATGTTTGAGCAACATTTTCATTTGTTACCCAGAATTTAATCGAACTCTACGACTATTTCGTAATCGCTTTGAACATAACTTCAAATTAGTCGAAAGCTTCGATTAAGGTCCAGGACAACAACATGATTACCTATTAATGATGGATGCTATCTTTATTGTAGTTAAATAATATGAAGATTCGCATGTATTTAGTTAAATGAGTTTTAATTAATTATTATAGTTTAGTTAAATAAGTTTTAATTAATTATTATATTTTAGTTAAACGAGTTTTAATTAATTATTATAGTTTAGTTAAACGAGTTTTAATTAATTATTATAATTTAGTTAAATGAGTTTTAATTAATTATTATAGGTTAGTTAAATGAGGTTTAATTAATTTTTATAGTTTAGTTAAACGAGTTTTAATTAATTATCATAGTTTAGTTTAATGAGTTGTAATTATTATAGTTTAGTTAAATGAGTTTTAATTAATTATTATAGTTTAGTTAAACGAGTTTTAATTAATTATTATAGTTTAGTTAAACGAGTTTTTATTAATTATTATAGTTTAGTTAAACGAGTTTTAATTAATTATTATAGTTTAGTTAAATGAGTTTTAATTAATTTTTATAGTTTAGTAAAATGAGTTTTAATTAATTATTATAGTGTAGTTAAATGAGTTTTAATTAATTATTATAGTTTAGTTAAACGAGTTTTAAATAATTATTATAGTTTAGTTAAACGAGTTTTAATTAATTATTATAGTTTAGTTAAATGAGTTTTAATTAATTATTATAGTTAAGTTAAATGAGTTTTAATTAATTATTATAGTTTAGTTAAATGAGTTTTAATTAATTTTTATAGTTTCGATGAAGATAATTTGTATTAACAAACACTAAACATCTTCCAGATATTGTAAATAAATAAATGAATAAATAAATAATATACGAAGAGAAAATAAACATAATTAAAGAAAAAACGTAAAAAACAAAAAACGAGGATTTCCTTTCAATTTCAAATGCTTATATAACTAGGAGTGAAAGGGATGATTCAAATATATTTCCCGATTCGGATAAAATTACTGATTCTGTTTAAAATTGCCGATTCCGGTACAATTACCGATTCTAAGCTCCATTCCAATTCCGATACAATGGTCGATTCTGATTATTTTAAGTTTCTAAATATAGAGTTTTTCTTTTTCTTTTTTTTAATTTGGGGCGGCGGACGTATTACCGCAAAATCCATGTAATATTTACGTATATTTTCGCAAACATAAAAATACACATGTTGGGATTAATCTGATCGTTTTAAATCAATAACTCTGGATTATTTAATCATTAATATAAGCAATCGAATATTAAATTAAATAAAAAAAAACACTCCCAAGTAAAAAGAATCGTTTTTGGCATCGGAAAAAGGCACACATTTTTCCCATTCTGATACATATTTCGATACTCCAGAAAGTTCCGAAGTCTTCGATTCCCGATTCCGCTTCCGATTAATCGTCGCAGCATTAATAATTTGATGTTCGATGGAAGTCGACGGTGACTTGAATCTGGCGTTCGAATCCAACGAAGCCTAATATAAGAAGTATGTGAATAAATAATAATGTATAATGTATAAAACAATACAGACCCAGAAAACAACACACATATATATATATATATATATATATATATATATATATATATATATATATATATATAGAGAGAGAGAGAGAGAGAGAGAGGTGTGTCAGAAATTTCGTGAAAAATAGTGAATAATTCCACCCCGTCTTTCCAAGCTTATAACTCCTCGAAAAATGTAATTCAAGCCCTAATTTTCTTTTCAATTAAAGGAGCAAGGACCAAGGTTTCATTAAAAAAAAAAAAAAACAAAACAAAACAAAAACAAACAACGTGTTTTTTTTAAAAAAGGTTTTAAACTTCGGACTTTACAGGTAAATTTCTAAAAAACACTACTTTTTTGTTGTTTTAAATTTGAATATATTATTTATTGACCTTTTCTCTTCAATTTGTGATATATAACACTTTGGTGAGTAAATTAATTATTTACTTTTTAATAGACATTTCAAAACTGGAGGCGTGAATTACTCGACCCCCTGTCTTTCCAAGCTTATAACTACTCAATAAATGTAATTCAACCCCTAATTTTTTTTTTAAATTAAAGGAGCAAGGACCAAGGTTTCATTAAAAAACAAGAAACAAAAGAAAAAACAAACAACGTGGTTTAAAAAAAAAGGTTTTAAACTTTGAACTTTACAGGTAAATTTCTAAAAAACACTTTTTTTTTTTAAATTTGAATATATTATTTATTGACCTTTTCTCTTCAATTTGTGATATATAAAACTTTGGTGAGTAAATTAATTATTTACTTTTTAATAGACACTTGAAAATGGGATGGGCATGAATTAAAAAAAAATGTTTGCCTAAAATATTATATTCGGTTTGTTGGAAAGAGCATAAAATTTCACATTGACCCTCCTGAAAATATCGTAAAAATAGAATCAATAAAAAAATTTTGATAGATTTTTAAAGTTTAAAAATTGAAAAATATTGAGTTCGTAAAATTCATTACTGTTTTTTAAAAAAATTAAAAAAAATATTTCTATTACTTTTAAAAAACTTTAATAGTTTATTTTGGAAGTATATTCCATAAAGAAAATAAACAACCCACTTTTAAAAGAGAAATTACGAGTTTTTTTTATATTTTATTCGCAGTTTCGTGTTAGGGGTGTCAAAAATTCCTACAAAAATTCTGATACACCTATATATATATATATATATATATATATATATATATATATATATATATATATACACGTATATATTTTCAATTTATCTTTACATAAGCAGTAAGACAAATTGAAAATGTAACTTGCTCTACTGCCGTATTGAGCACTCTTGTATTAACCTCGTTATATTTCACTGGTGTCCCTACCCTTGACAAATAGCAACATATATATATATATATATAATTTGAGGTTGCTATTTGTCAAGGGTAGGGTAACCAGTGAAATATAATATATATATATATATATATATATATATATATATATATATATATATATATATATATATATATACAGATACACACACACACACACACACACACATATATGCATATAACGGTTGTATCGATTGATTTCGTAGATCTAAATCTAACGAAACTCGCGTAATATTTCTATAATAAACAAACTATCTCTCTCTCTCTCTCTCTCTCTCTCTCTCTCTCTATATATATATATATATATATATATATATATATATATATATATTACAATAGAAAAATGCGAGCATGAAAAGTAATATGGTTAAGCTTAAACATGGAAAAGTAAAGGACAAGATATTCTAGTAAAAATATAATAAATTTAGAACTTAAAATATTGCAGCATTAAGGAATGATTATATAAAGTTATAAATTAAATTTAAAAAAATATCTATAATATAAATTTTACCTGTCTGTTTAAATGTATGTATGTATGTATGTATGTATGTATGTATTTATGCATGTACGTCTACCTAAAACGTTCGACAGCGTCGACGGATTTTCACGAGATTGATATCATTTTGAAGCTCGACCCATCGGATGACAAATATTGAAAAATTGGCTAAAAACATTAAATTCCTTCACCCTCAATTGGGCACTTTTCTACAAGGTGCGGTCGGTTTTTTCGCCGATATTTTCGAAAGTCATCCCCTCTTTTTGATTGACTACCCTTAACTTAAACCTTCGTCACTTCCGGTTTGGCAGTGGTCGTCCAGCAAAGACGTTACGTTTTTTTTTCCCAGTTCTGGTTTGGCGATGGACGCAACGCAAAGAGGTCACGTTTTTTATTTGTTTTTTTCACGTTCTTTTCCTCCTTCGCGGTACGGATTCGGGCCTGCCTGCCTACGTACTACCACTTTTTTTTTTTTTGCTCAACACACACCTCCAAACACCGGGCAATACCTGGCACCCAGGCTAGTATCGTATAAATAGAAAATTGAATCGATTAATATAACATTTTTCCAAACGGCTGTTGAGTATGAAATTTTATTGTATCTTTTTCTAAATCTGATTTTTGCGAATATTCATCAAATGTAACGTTTGAACATCGTTTAATTGAATAAAATTGTTTTGAATTATGCCGAACTTTTTTTTTTAGAATATGGTCCGGTTAAGTTTAAGGAGCTGCGTGCGTATGCACTATATCCTATCTTTATGAGGGCTTGGTACAATGCTGATCGCCTGAGGCACCCGTACCAGGAATATTCTGACAGGTCTCTTCATGGTTATTTTTTTTTGGAGAGCTAGAATGTATTTTCAGACACTCTTTCTCGGCATCCCGACCCTCCAATGTCACACATACAGCTGCGTGCACACACACACACACACACACACACACACACACACACACACACACACACACACACGGAGCTGAGCTGCACGCACGCACACACACGAAGTTACATGCACACACAGACAGAGACTTACACACACATATAAACACACACACTTACTCACACCTACACGCGCGTGCATACACACGCTTACATCCACGCACACACACACACACGCACACACCTAAATACATGCTTGAGGATAAAAACACGCACTCAAACACATCTACACACACACACACACACACACACACACAAAACCTACACAGACACGTGCGCCCTCAAACTTACACACACATATACGCATACATGCAGGCATACACACACATACACTTACACACACACGTGTGTTTAAGTATGTGTGCGTATATGTATCTACATGCACGCACACATACTTAAACACACGCACACCCATGCACACACCTACACACACAAACTTACACACATATACGCACAATGCACATACGCACGCGCAAACACACACACATACACACACCAGCTGCTACAATCGCCAAGACAATCGACGAAGGATCGATAAGTTTCACCGTTAATTTAAACTCTGTCGAAAACCACCATTCATTGCAAGTGTGAAACTCCGACAACGTTTTTAAATTGACATGTACTGCACGCTTATGACGGAAACTACGGTATCGCTTACGTCACACATTCCTTACTTATTACGTCATATTCTCAATGTTTTGATCTTCCAACATTAACTGGCATTCGTATTGTTTGAATACTGTTCTCATCTTGAGTGCCATTTTAACTTTTCTAGAGGTTGAAGGTCCAATCTGTAGTGAGGGCAACATTCAAAAACCCAATTGTGAATTACAGGGTGGAACAATAAAATTGTCGCACTAGAAAAGACGACATGATTCCATTTCCGTTTGATGAAAACTGGGTTTTTTGTTGTTGTTGCAGACCATCTACTAATTGGTCAGTTGTGTACAAATCCCAAGAGCGATAGG
This sequence comes from Euprymna scolopes, assembly GCF_053919585.1. Classification (NCBI taxonomy): domain Eukaryota; kingdom Metazoa; phylum Mollusca; class Cephalopoda; order Sepiida; family Sepiolidae; genus Euprymna; species Euprymna scolopes. The sequence continues at coordinate 92,325,812 of NC_136505.1, forward strand.
AGCCTTCTATTATGTCTGAAAGTGACATAATGTTCAACGAGTGAGATCGAAGATGCGCCGCTGTGCAACTTATGATCTTCTACTGATCCAAGTTATCACAACGGGACAACTGCCAGCACCGCTTCAAAATGCATCGCTGGATTGCCACGAATAACAGGGACGTGCCCAGGGTGATGAAAACAAAGTTTCCGGCCATGATTATGGTCTTTGGAGTGGTTTCAAGTGAGGGCCACATCATGCCACCTCACATCTTCGAAGTTGGCTTGAAAGTCAACACCAAAGTGTACCTGGATGTGCTGAAGAGTGTGGTGATCCCCTGGTGCAATCAGGTGGCCGTTCACAGACCCTGGGTGTAGCAGCAAAACTCAGCGCCGGCCCATAAATCCAAAGAGACCCAGGCTTGGCTTCAGAAGAGTGTTACGACTTTGTACCTTCTCTCACTGCTCCACATACTTCCCCGACTTCAACCCGTTGGACTACTTCGTTTAGTCATACGTCGAGAACATCACCAACATGACCTCCCACAACACGAAAGCCAGCCTGATCGCCACCATCCGCCGAGTATTCACCGAGCTCCTGTGGAAAAGGCATGCTCTCAGTTCCTGATCCGTATCGAGGCGGTGATTGAGGCTGAAGCCGGCTACATGGAATAGATGTAAACTCTACTACAGAATTAAGCCTCCTGAATTGATTTTTTTCAATGAAAGTTTTAAAATAAAGCTGTAGTGTTGCTTTCTTTAGGGCGACAAACTAATCGTTCTACCCTGTAAAAATGTCGTTTCAAACTGTACTTAGGACTTCTATCCAGTAATGGCTGACGAAACAAGAGCATGCTACCTACGCGGATCAAATGAATTCCGTGCAGATTCCTTAGTTCGACACGATACACACGAAGAAGGTGGTTATATCAACCGACACGTCATGCAAATAACATTCAGAATGACAACAGTGGGCCTAAGTATATGAAAATATTCAACCCTCATCTAAATGATACCAGGTTATTATATTTTGTGCAAATAAATATTTCAAAATGTCTTGAATAGGAGAAATTTTTCCAGGTTGAGGAGAATTATCGTAACTGACATTGTCTCTTACTGGGAAACTGAATTCCACGCACATTATAAACCGACCCTTCGTCTAAATGTACACTGGAAGGAACACAAGTAAATAAGACCGCAGACAGTCATCAACAGTGCATGTATTGACCTGATTCATCCGTCCGCCATTACACAGTCTCTTTTAACACGTAGCGTTAATAGATTTTATGAAGATACGCTCTAAAGAAAACATTTAAAAGAATAGATAAATAGATTAACTCATTTGAATCAAATATACTATTTAGTCCACTCCACTCGTTGTGGGGTACGCTTTTACACACACACACACACACACACACACACACACACACACACACACACACACACACACACACACACACACACACACACACACACTGACAGATTGTTTCGCTTATTCATAGTTCTTCAATATGATATATATATATATATATATATAAATATACATATATACACACACACATATATATGTTCTCGTAATAAGGTATATATATAGATACGTATATATACATGCATATATATATGTATGTATATACATATATATATGTATATATTTATGCATGTATATACATATACATATATATTTATGTATACACATACATACATATATATATGACTATATATATATATATACATATATATATATATATATTATTTATATATTATTGTTTTTTCATTTATATATAAGATATAATTTTATGTGCAAATTTTCAATATTTACTCCTACAGTGCTCAATACGTAAGTGGAGCTAGGTAGCGATTTATGAAAATTTATATGACAATTAAGCAACGCAGAATATTCAACATCTCATCCTCGTGAGAATTCGTCAGGCTTATGTCACTCTGTAGCTTAATTGCCATATATATTATCATAAATTACTGTATATATATGTGTGTGTGTGTGTGTGTGTATATATATATATATATATATATATATATATATATATATATATATATATATTAGTGATGGGACGATTCCAATATTTTCCCGAATCCGATGCAATTACCGATTCCGGACTAGATTCCAAACCCCGATACAATTATCGATACCGATTCCGATTCTCTATAAATCTCTAAATATTTAACAATGGAGTTGTTATTCCTGATTGCCACACACACACACACACACACATACACACACACACACACACACACACACACACACACACACACACACACACACACAGAGTAATAATAAATAAAATAAAAATAATAATAAATAATAATAAAAAATACATGTTAAATGTACATATATTTTCTCAAGTGTAAAAATACAATCGTCGGGGATAATCTATAGATTCTAGTTTTAATATTAGCTTTAAATCGATAAATTTTTAATCATTACTACCAGCAGTAGACTATTTTGCTTTAAACAAAATCAAATGCAGAACACAATTAAAAAATCGTTTTCGGCATCGGAAAATGGGCACCGATTTTGTCGATTACGATACCGATTCCGATACCCTAAAAGTTTCAATTTTCTGATTTCCGATTCCGATTCCGAATAATCGTTCCAACACTTGTATATACTGCATGTGGATGACTACTAATGCCCCTCACCTCTTTGGGTTGAGCACTGTCGCAAATGTACTTTCACCCGATGCTTCGTTTGGCTATTAAGCGAGGTTTACTTTCGGTTTGTTTGTACGCAAACTAGCAGTTTGAGCACTGTTAAGCGAGGGACACGTGTTTCTTTAATTGACACTTGATGGGGGACATTTGTGAGCATCGATTTGTAGCCTTGTGGGTAGAGCTGCAGACTGTCAACACGATGGTTGTAGGTCAAATCTACCGCTGGGGAAATGTGCTTATCAAGCCACGCTGATGAGTTGTGATACAACGAAACAGTACTGTGTATGGATGACTTGATCATCGTCAGGAAAATCCAGGTGTTTTCCTTTTGAATTTGAATAAGCATATTTATATATTAAAAAAAACAAAAAACAAACAAAAAAACAGCAACAACAACAACAAGAACAAGAAAACAAATTCTACAAGTTTCTTGTTAAACCATTAAATATTGAAATGTGTATTCCAATATCAAAACAGCTGATTTTCTATTATTAGTCACATACCCGCTCGACCGGCGCTTCACACTTTATCCGACATTTAAACATGGCACTTCTTCACTAACACCTGAAAGCCGTGCCAAGCATTACCATCACAATTAAACGTAAAAGAAAAAAGAAAGAAAAAAAAAGAACCCAATAAAAACAAAACAAAAAAAAAAAACTGGATTTTCTTGACGAAAATTCTGTTACAAATCAATAATTTGAATTTAATTTAAATAGATAAATATATTTTTTATTGAAAAAACAAAAAAACAAAAACAAAACAAAACAAAAAAAAAACAACAACAAATTCTGCTTATGTCTGGTCTTTATAAACCGTAAAAGTTTAGATTTTGTATTCCAATCTCAACAGGGAATACTAAACAGTCGGTTTCCTATAACATGATATATATATATATATATATATATATATATATATATATATATATATATATAATAGGAATTCCTTTATATATATATATAATTATTTTTTTTTACTATAATAATTAAATACCTACAGACACTAGTGTTTCATCCTTTCGGGATTCTTCAGTGCAGGGTGTCACGATTACTACCAGTCGAACGATTCGAACCCCGCGACATCTCTGGCTCGATTAGCGGAGGCCGTATCCATTCGGCTACCATTAACCGTGTGAAATAGCGTTGAATTTTAAACATTTTTAATTTAAATGTTCATTACGTCAGACAGACAGTGATCAAATCGTTATACGATGATCTACGCATAAGAGCTAAATTGACCGACTTTTAATTCAACTGAAAGTGCTCAACGAGAAGAAACGAATTTCTTAAAGGGGCTGTCATAATTATTATTTTTTTTACTATAATAATTATTAAATACTCCTATAAATATGTTTTTCTTTGTGTATTGATATTCATATTAAAAACCGTTTTTTTTCTATTTAAATAAAAAGAAAATACCATTTTGTTTTATATGGGTTGTGGAATTGTATTCATCTGCAAAAAATCTATCTAATCTGCATATTCTTTTAAACATTCATTTTAATTAATTCCTTATTAGGTTTTTTTGATTTTCTTATAGGATGATCATCTTTAGTTAACTATTACGTGTAATTATATTCATGCAGATATTCTACATGATTTATACTTGCATAATATTTGCGTAAAAAGGTTACAGTAAACACAAAACTCTTTCCATATATATTTATGCATGCGTATACATTTTTTTTACCAAGCTCCTCTGTCAAGTTTTGGTCTACAGATATGACAGTTAATATACAGGGTATTCAAACCTATGCGAAACTTTATATTTCAGTTTTAGATGGGGGAAATCGGTGCAAAGTGTTCAAATTTAAAAAAAATCGAATTTGCTAGGTGAAGGTCGGACGACGATATTACAAATATGCATGCGTAACGTAATAGCGATTGATTCAGGTTTTAATTTTTAGCCCTGCAACAAACATGTCTTCATAGCTCAGGCATTAGTGTCAAAGTAAATTGTAAGCTAAACGTTTTGGTTTCGATTCTCGGTGGTAGCGCACGAGTCATTTTTTTAAAACCTTTAAATCATTACTATATATTAGGTCCAATATAATATAATAATAGATACGAAATCTACATTAATCGAAATATATTTAAACGTATTTTAGGACCTGTTTATCTCCATATATATATATATATATATATATATATATATATATATATATATATATATATATATATTTGCCCCTTCTGAAGTCGAGCACTGTCGATAAATATGTCTTGCAATGACTTAGCGTAATGAAGGATTCTTTGTAAATAAACAAATAGAGTACTGTGAAAGGGTAGTCAAGGTTTACATAAACAAACTTCGTAAATATCATTTACTAACGCCTGTCCGATGGCTCATCGATGAGAGCTTACTTCTTTCAACTGGCTTGGGATAGGTCGCTGTCTGTCCCTACAACAGGGGAGTCTTTAGATGACTCCCTCTCTCTCTCTCTCTCTCTCTCTCTCTCTCTCTCTCTATATATATATATATATATATATATATATATATATATTTATACACACACACATGTGTGTGTGTGTGTGTGTGTGTGCGCGTATGTAGGTATTTATTTAATGTATATATATATATATGTAGGTATTTAATAATTATTATAGTAAATAATTATATATTATAATAAATCCGTATTCATGTGACGTCATAGCATATATATATTATATATTATGATGTCAGACATCACATCATAGAATATTATGTCATAGCAGACGGCATCATACATGACGTCATAGCTGATGACATCACGATTGTTAAAAAGGGAGGAGAGGGGAATAATATTCCCAGCTAGTAACTGAACTCACACCTATGACGTTAATCTCGCGTCGCTAACGCACCGTTCCCGACATTTCAAAATACAACTGCTGAGAGACAACGCGCGGATCTTTATTAATGACGTTTCTTTCTGAACATTTACACCATGGCAAGAAAGAAGAAGAAAAAAAAAAAAATAAATAAAAGGATACTGAGGATGGAGTTTGACTCTGAAATATATTTAAATTATAAATTTCAATAATCAAGTAAAATATTTATTTATTTTCGTAATATTGCGTTGCAATTTGGCTTTCAAGCGCACTTGATGGGTATTTTATACACACACACACACACACACACACACACACACACACACACACACACACATATATATATATATATATATATATATATATATATATATATATATATATATACCATAATAATTATTAAATACCTACAGACACTAGTCTTTCGTCCTTTCGGGTATCATCAGTGCAGGGTGTCACGATTAACGCCAGTTGAGAGATTCGAACTCCGGTAACAGAAGTCATGTCTGGTTTCATTAGCAAGGACCCGAACCATTCGGTTACCGTCAACCGCGAAAGATACAGTCGAATTTAAACGTTTATTCTTATGAAATGCTTTTAACGTCAGTCAGAGAGTGATCTAGTCATTATATTACGATCTTCGCGTATGAGCTAAGTTTACAGACTTTATTACAACTGAAAGTGCTCATCGCGCATATATATATATATATATATATATATATATATATAAAGAGAGAGAGAGAGAGAGAGAGAGAGAGAGACAGAGAGAGAAAGAGAAAGAGAGAGATCCGCGGCGAATTGTAGAAATGTCCCGGTTCGTATCTGGGGCGCATTTTATTCACTGGGGTAGATGTACCCCCGAATAAACTCGTCTGGCGCGTCGGTAACAAGGCAGTAACTCTACGTAATTGTGTACAGGTTACCTGCTGCAAGATGCCTTCCTGTCAAGCAAATGTTTGGCGCAGCAAATGGTAACATCTGAAGTGTGTGCGACACGAAGTTGCGCCTCATGGATCACCTAAAAACCTTCGTAACTGGGGCTGGCTCAATCCTAATGAGTAAAATGTATACCCGTATCGAGTATATATATATATATATATATATATATATATATATATATATATATATATATATATATATATATAATTTGTTAATATTAGATGTAAAAATTGTCATGTTGTAGTCAGCTGGGAAGTAACCTATTGGTATTGTGTTACACTGATTGAAAGATGCGTGCGTGTGTATGTATATATGGATGGATGGTAAAAACGCGGATAAGACACGAGGATGCTTCTAGTAGTTCAAAGCTAAGAACGAATCGCTTAAACCTGATGAATGACGTGGTAGTTGATCGATTTAGCACAAGGAAACGTTTAGTCTATCGTTGATAAATGATTATCGACAAATGTTTATTCAGAGAATGAGTCGCGGTTTACTAGGTTATACACGTGAAGCACGTGTCGCAATTAAGTGGAAAATAAATATGGAAAATAGTTTAATTATCTCCGGCTGCTCATGTTTTAAATATATACTTGTCTGTCTGTCTGTTTGTTTGTCTGTCTTTGTCTCTGTCTGTCTGTCTCTCTCTGTCTGTCTTTTTCTCTCTCACTCTCTCCACTTATATATATATATATATACATGATGATGATTGCAACGTCTTGTCAGACGAGTGCCACTCTCTCAGACATTTAAAATCCATGAGCCCAAATGCCTGAGGGAGTATCTATACAAATATGATGTTACAGAGTCTTAGCTTTGTACGACAGCTAAGTCTCTCTCTCGGTTCAAAATGTTGAGATCCAGCAACAAGCAAGAGCAAGCTAGCCAGCAACAAATTAAACTGCAGACCGGCTTAATGCGGATACTGGTCTCCCGCTTTATGGTTTTTTAAATCAGATATTTGCTTCTCCTAGAATACATATATATATATACATATATATATATGTTTCTACCTCACACACACACACACACACGCACACGGACACACACACACGCGCACACACACATACTATTGAATAAACTATATGCAACCTAAACGGCTATATGTCTGTCTGTCTGTCTGTCTGTGTCCATATTTTCAAACTCTATCCTTTCCGAAACTAAAAGTTGCAGTGCAGCACTAGAGACCTCAAATGATTGGATTTTTTACGGGCGGTCCTTTATGGATCTTTCGTCGGTTAAAATTGTTTTAAAGAGCCAAAAATCGGTCAAAATAAATTTTAAAAAATCGTTAAACAACTTTTTACATTCATTTTAGTTTATGTTAAATTTGGAATTTTGAATCGGTTTATATACGTATCACGTTGTTACAGTGTTAACGTAGCCAGTTTGGAATGTTGCAGTATCGGTTTCGATTCTTGCTGATGGCACCTAAATACATTTTTTTACTTTTGAAATCACAGCTTTATAATAATATATACGAAATCTGGACAAATCAAAATATATTTAAATGCTATTTTTTAGCATATGTTATTTATAAATATGTTATTTATATAACCGCCTGGGCAAAGCCGGGCGCCCCTATCCCCACCCTACTACTTTATATTGTGTTTTTTTATTTGCCTCATATATATATATATATGTTCATGAACACATAATGCGGTTTGTTCCTTTTTATTTCTCTATTTTGTCGGAATACTATTTCCATTATTTTCATCATATATATATATATATATATATATATATATATATATATATATATATATATATATATATATATATATATATATATATATATGATGAAAATAATGGAAATAGTATTCCGACAAAATAGAGAAATAAAAAGGAACAAACCGCATTATGTGTTCATGAACGTTTCGTCTTTATTTCAGGAAGTCTCGAAATAAGTCAAGTATAAATAAAGAACACCCCCTCCGTATTTCTTGTAAAATATTACAAAGGATTCACCACTTATCAAGGCCCGAAGGCCACTCGAGGACAAGGGTTACCAGATTCTTTTAAATCACAGCAACATCTACAATAAAAATATTTTCGTCTACTAGTATGAGATGGGCACTAAAGGAAAAGTGTACCCATAAGTTTTCCTAATATTTTGTTTTTAACTGCCATATTTCACTTGAGTGTCAATGTAAATAATTGCAACGCAATGCTTTTGTTCAATTTTTGTAATTCAGAGGCACTACGTAGGGAGTTGGGCAGCAAGATGTTTGGTCACATTACATTTAAACTTCTACATGTTAATACAGTCAAGGAACCAGAAAACAGGGAGGGAATTACAAACTCTAGCAGTCCAAAGGAAAAAAAAGGTATTAGAGGATTAGGCTTCCTGGCATCTCGGGACCTCAACAGTGAAGGGGTGGGATTTTGTTGCTAGACGAGTTTATTCTCAAGGCGATATCCATCATCAGCATAAACATGAATAATTAAGAATGGCTGCAAAAATATTTAATGTTTTTAACGTTGAGGGAGTTGTATGTGTACTTCGACTACCAGGTTTATCCTCCCAGGTGTTTCCTTCTCGATCTTTGAGAAGGGGTCGCTAATCTGCTAAAGGGCCCCTACCGTGGAATGCTAGACGTTGTATTTTGAAGGCCAGAGTAATCTTCCTTTAGAGCGCTGACTTTTCAAATCCCGTCTTTTAGACCTTGTGTCACATCTTCCAATCGTGGGACGGAGATAAATAGACGTGGTGTGAAAATAGTGGGGAGGACGAGCAGGCGGTGGTATCGCGCATCCATGTGATAAGGATAAGGTGAGGATAACCAATCGAATTCATATTTTTGCCCTTTTTCTTGAAATTGGCCATTAATTTTTTTTAATTACACCATTGTTATTGTTATTGTCAGTTTTTGATTATTATTTCTTATTTTTAGTCCACCAACTTAGTCAGATTTGGACTTTAGAATTCACCCTCGTCCGTTCATTCTCAAAATTCTCAATAACTACTCAGTACATTTTTCTGAAATTTTGCATGAAGTTACAACTATGCAAGGGAACTACGTAAGAGATGGAAATTAACATTTTCGGATTTTTGATAAAAATTCTGGTTGCGTCACAAGGAGGTCAAAAGGCTCCAAATAGCACTTTTCTGGACATAGAATTTTTCCGACCATTAGATTTTGCTGAAAATTATCCAAAAGCAAGACCACATGGATATTCATCTGGAAACGTAATATTTAGCCTTGGGAAAATTCTGGTTGCGTCCCAGGGGATCAAAAGTGGGTCAAAATGGCCTAAAACAGAACTTTTCGGGACCTAGAATCTTTTCCGACCAATAGATTTTGCTGAAAATTACCCAAAGGCAAGATCACATAGATATAAATTTGAGAAAATTCTGGGGCTTGAGCAACAAGGTGTTTTAAGGGTACAAAACAAACCTCCCGGGGCTAATTGTTATGTTTCTCCTAAAATTCAAGGAACCAGTTTGGAGACCATATTGTTTTTGAAATTTAAAAAAAAATTGTTTTACTTTTATGGGGCGGATAGTTGTAAGGTCATTATCTCTCTTTTTTTTTTCTCTTTGTTGTTTTCGTAATCGCCATCGAATTGAATCAATTAGTACAGAATTCGGTTGCGAATTAATTACATTTTTTTTTTTTAAATAGAGTTTTGTGTGAATCGTTTGTTTTTATAGTCGCTTAGTGAACAACATATTTTTTGTTTGTTGGGTTGGAATAAGTGCTCCGTCGAAAATTTGAATAATAAAGGGGGATTGTTTTACGGTGGCGTTGTAACTTAATTAGTTACAATGATTGATTAATCTATTAATCTCTCTCTCTCTCTCTAATTCTCTCTTTATCTCTCGCTCTCTTTCTCTTTCTGTGTGTGTGTCTCTCTCTATATA
>NC_136505.1:92338567-92366067 GCF_053919585.1 Euprymna scolopes
TTTAATTCGTGTAGATTTTGTATTTATTATTAAAGAATCAATTCTTTATTGAATATTATATTGTACCTAATATATAGTTGTGATTTAAAAAGTAAACAATAAAAATAAATAATGATTTGGGTGCCATAGGCTAGAATCGAAATCCAAACGTTCAGCATTCCAACCGCGTCTCCTTCCGATGTAGCGATCGAGGTATAGGTAAAAGAAGATTTAATATTAAACGACTTGAAAAAATGGATTTAATTTGGGCATGCGCAGAAAGAAGTAAAAATATACCGGCATTTCAAGTTTTTTTTTTTTTTTTTTTTTTTACACAGTGATCACCACTTATCAAGGCCCGGAAGCCACTCAGGGATAAGGGTTATTGCAAGTACATTACGTTAGTGTGGAGATTTGATGAAGTGTTTACTTAAGGGGGCGGTTCATTAGGAATTTGTAAACATTGGACTTGAAGACATCCAAGTTGTAGTCCGGTGGGAAGCAGGCAGACGGAACAGAGTTCCACAGGCGTGCAGTTCTAAGAAATATATGTCCGTACGAGTTATTCATCGATCCAAACTTTCAAAAATTTTACTTGTTATAAACTACGCTTAGTGTATGATTACAATTTCAATGTTATGTGACCGGTGGTTTAAGAGTTTATCAGTTAAATATTTTTCACAGACAAACACACATACATCTACGGTGTCCCTATTTATGTAAATTAATATATCTCACATGCTTTATATGAATAAACAGGTGAAAAATTCAAAATGATGGTTTATCTTATATATAAATAATGATTTTGCTCGTCTATCCGTCAATCACAATTTTCTTTAGACGTGATGAATACGCTGGAGAATTTATCTCATTTCAAAATATAAGAGATCTTGACTGTCTTTAGAAATGGAAAATATCGCATTAAATTGTAAATAATAAATTAACGTCATATACAAATAAACATATAAAAAATAAACATAAAAACGCCCAACTTTGTATAGAAATTGTGAATATTTTATCGATGTTTTCACATGGGTTGACGAATAGCCATTGTTTACATTTGTTTAAGATTTCCAGTGTCAAATGTTGAATCATTTTTTTGTATAAAACTTGATTTAATAAACGTTTGTTTTCTTTCAGGTTTCTTTATGTAAACTATAATGACATGAACTACACGCGCCTATGTTTTCCCGTGTTTAGAAAATTCTACGTGTAATTGGATATTTCAATTGAAATTTCATCATAATCATCGTCGTCGTCATCGTCATCATCAGCTTTGTCATCATCATCATCATCATCATCATCATCATCATCGTCGTCGTCGGCTTTGTCATCACCACCACCACCACCACCACCACCACCACCACCACCATCATCATCATCATCATCATCATCATCATCATTGCAAAGAAAAACAAACGGAGAACATTCGACAAAAAAGTTCACAGCAAAAAACATTTACCAAGCCACAAGTCTTCTATCGATTCGCATAATTTTTACGTTTTTTTCCCCGATCTTTTATCGTTACCTTGAAATGTTGTAAAAATATGAAAATAGCTGAAACTTCTTTACTTTATGTGAAGATTTGATGCCGCATATATTGTAAGCACTAAAAAAACGGAAAATCATCATCATCATCATCATCATCATCATCATCATCATCATTGGTTTTATGTTTGTTTTACATTCTCGTATGCTTTGAACAGCTTAAAATATTGACTTCCAAAGTAACCTATCTCTGTTTGATCGTTATATATTCTTCTTTTCCCCAGATTCAATTTTATATTACCCCCCCCCCTCTGTGTTCTCCTGGGTCTACTCCTAGGTGCGTAACGGATGAAGTATTAAGTCAAACTACATTCTGCTGAAGGTTGGACGTTCAATCCTCACTGTAGGGCATACTAAGAATACAATTGCGACTGAAGATTATGCTGCATCGGGTCCAGTTCGAAATTCCGCGCAGATCACTAATTCGAGAGAAAAATTCCCAAGTTCGAAAGATACACCTGAAGAAGGTTTGAATTTACATCGACCGAAACGTTGCGAGAATACACTAAAGACTAGAACAGTAGTTCGAACAATTCAAATGATACAAATTATCAATCGCCATCTAAAAAAATCTGGATACATAATACTAGGCCATGTTTGCGAATATTATTAATTGAACAAAATTGTTATAAAATGCTAATTTTATTGAATTAGTTTTAATTCATATTTATAAACGCATTGAATGTAAATTGATCAAAAAATCTTTCAAGATTTTAATCAAATGAGCATTTGTTAAGAATTTGGAAGCCATTTTAAAATGGCTTCCAAATTCTTAATTTTACTTTTTCACAATGTTCCCAAATTCCTTTCTAATTTTAAATAGCACTAAGTAATTTTTTTTTTAAACTATTTATAAAAAATGAAAACAAAAGCGATTTATCAAACATGTCCGAAAACTTATTTTATTAAAGCAAAACTTACACATTTTCAAGTACTTTTTAACAAAATCATAAATTTTGCCTTAGAAATAAGCATAAGCTTTGCTTCAGACATAGAAGAATAATGATAAACTTTGTGTTAGGCATAAAACAATATTAAAAATGCTGCTTTATATGTGAAACAATAATTATAAACATTGTTTTCGGCATGCAGAAAAAAAACGTAAATTTTGTCTTAGGAATGAATTTATAATCATAAACCTTGTCTTAGGAAGGAAATAATAATCATAATCTTTGTCTTAGGCATGAACTAATAATCATAATCTTTGTCTTAGGCATGACATAAAAATCGTAAATTTTTTCTTAGGCATGAAACAATGATCCTAAACTTTGTGTCAGGTATGAAACAATAATCATAAGCATTGTCTTAGACATGAAACAATAATCAAAACCATTGTCTTAGACATAGAAACAATAATCATAACCATTGTCTTAGACATAGAAACAATAATCATAACCATTGTCTTAGACATGAAACAATAATCATAACCATTGTCTTAGACATGAAACAATAATCATAACCATTGTCTTAGACATAGAAACAATAATCATAACCATTGTCTTAGACATAGAAACAATAATCATAACCATTGTCTTAGACATGAAACAATAATCATAACCATTGTCTTAGACATGAAACAATAATCATAACCATTGTCTTAGACATAGAAACAATAATCATAACCATTGTCTTAGACATAGAAACAATAATCATAACCATTGTCTTAGGCATGAAACAATAATCATAACCATTGTCTTATACATGAAACAATAATCATAACCATTGTCTTAGACATGAAACAATAATCATAACCATTGTCTTAGACATAGAAACAATAATCATAACCATTGTCTTAGACATAGAAACAATAATCATAACCATTGTCTTATACATGAAACAATAATCATAACTATTGTCTTAGACATAGAAACAATAATCATAACCATTGTCTTATACATGAAACAATAATCAAAACAATTGTCTTAGACATAGAAACAATAATCATAACCATTGTCTTAGACATAGAAACAATAATCATAACCATTTTCTTAGACATGAAACAATAATCATAACCATTGTCTTATACATGAAACAATAATCATAACCATTGTCTTATACATGAAACAATAATCATAACCATTGTCTTAGACATGAAACAATAATCATAACCATTGTCTTAGACATAGAAACAATAATCATAACCATTGTCTTAGACATAGAAACAATAATCATAACCATTGTCTTATACATGAAACAATAATCATAACTATTGTCTTAGACATAGAAACAATAATCATAACCATTGTCTTATACATGAAACAATAATCAAAACTATTGTCTTAGACATAGAAACAATAATCATAACCATTGTCTTAGACATAGAAACAATAATCATAACCATTTTCTTAGACATGAAACAATAATCATAACCATTGTCTTATACATGAAACAATAATCATAACCATTGTCTTATACATGAAACAATAATCAAAACCATTGTCTTATACATGAAACAATAATCAAAACCATTGTCTTATACATGAAACAATAATCAAAACCATTGTCTTAGACATGAAACAATAATCAAAACCATTGTCTTAGACATAGAAACAATAATCATAACCATTGTCTTAGACATAGAAACAATAATCATAACCATTGTCTTATACATGAAACAATAATCATAACCATTGTCTTATACATGAAACAATAATCAAAACCATTGTCTTAGACATGAAACAATAATCAAAACCATTGTCTTAGGCATGAAACAATAATCATAACCATTGTCTTATACATGAAACAATAATCATAACCATTGTCTTATACATGAAACAATAATCATAACCATTTTCTTAGACATGAAACAATAATCAAAACCATTGTCTTAGACATAGAAACAATAATCATAACCATTGTCTTAGACATAGAAACAATAATCATAACCATTTTCTTAGACATGAAACAATAATCATAACCATTGTCTTATACATGAAACAATAATCATAACCATTGTCTTAGGCATGAAACAATAATTATAACCATTGTCTTAGGCATGAAACAATAATCATAACCATTGTCTTAGGCATGAAACAATAATCATAACCATTGTCTTAGACATGAAACAATAATCAAAACCATTGTCTTAGACATAGAAACAATAATCATAACCATTGTCTTAGACATGAAACAATAATCATAACCATTGTCTTAGACATAGAAACAATAATCATAACAATTGTCTTAGACATAGAAACAATAATCATAACCATTATATTAGGCATGAAACAATAATCATAACCATTATATTAGGCATGAAACAATAATCATAACCATTGTCTTAGACATGGAGCAATAATCATAATCACTGTCTTATACATGAAACAATAATCATAATCATTGTCTTAGACATGAAACAATAATAATAAACATTGTCTTAGGCATGAAACAATAATCGTAAACTTTGTCTTGGACATGAAACAATAATCATAACAATTGTCTTAGGCATAAAACGATAATCATAAACATTATCTTAGGCATAAAATAATAAACGTAAACTTTGCCTTAGGTATGAAAAATAATCATAAAATTTGTCTTAGGTACGAAATAATAATCATAAGCTTTGTCTTATGCATGCTACAATAATCGTAACCTTTGTATTAGGTATGAAACAATAACCACAATATTTGTCTTAGATATGAAATAATAATTATAAACTTTTGTATGGTGGTTGTCCATCGGATCCGATGATGACGTTGTGTTCTGCATCTCATCTGTGCACAAGGAGGTGGCTCTGTAGCCCCAGTCTAGAGGCACATAGTTTAGAACATTGGAGGCACTGGAAGTCAGTTGGTGTGATTACCGCTGAAGCTGCTCTGTGGTGTCTCTCTCTGGCAGCAGTGAGTTTCTGGCTACGAGCCTCTTCAAAGTTGGCAGCAGCCTTGGGAGTTGAGCCTCGCCATATTGGTCTGTCCTTTACATACCCCTCTAGTTCTCTCGGTTTGATACGACACCATTGGCACAGATTGGCTTTAACAGTGTCTTTATACCGCAGTTTTGGTCGACCTTGGTTTCTTTTGCCGGCCTTGAGCTCTCCGTACATCAGGCATTTAGGCATCCGACATGCATCTATTTGAATCACGTGTCCAACCCAACGAAGTTGGGTCTTGATGATGGTGGCCTCTATACTGGTGGACTTAGCTTTGTCAAGAACCTTCAGATTGGTGATGCGATCCTGCCATTTGGTTCCTAGGATAGAGCGGAGAGCTCGCATGTGGAAAAGCTCCAGTTTCTTTATATGCCTGCGGTACTGTGTCCACATCTCACAACCATAGAGCAGGGAGGGAAGGACCACTGCATTGTAGAGCTTCAGCTTCGTAGATAGGCGGATGTTGTGTTCATTGAGCACTCGGTTGCGAAGTCTTCTGAGTACCTGACTTGCCTTGCTGATTCTGGTGTCAATCTCTCTGTCCAAGGAGCCATCACAAGATATGGTGCTTTCCAGATATTTGAAGTGATTAACGTTGGCAAGTGGTGCGTCATTAATGGTGATAGTGGGAGGAAGAGGGTTGGAGTCTGGTGGTATGGTATAAACAATAATCATAATTGCCTTAGATATGGCGTCTGAATTACCTTTTTTCTGGTAAGGGCTCGATTATCATCCACTTTAGTAAAAAAAAACAACTTATTTATGTGATTGATCTTATTCATATGATCCCTAATTTGTTTTTAAAAGTATTACCTTTACCAAAGAAAAAAACAAAAACAAAACAAAAACAAAACAAAAAAAACCCAACAAAAACAAAACAAAAAAAAAACAATATCATATGGAGTTGGGCAACATTTACAGACATTGGCTTAGTGTTAGATCGACAATTTTCAAGTGCTCTAAATACAAGCAGGTTGGTCTCTAGATGGTAGTGGAAATAAAGTAAAAATAATATAAAGAGATCTGGTGTGATAAAAAATTAATTGTATTTTGTAAAATCTAAAAACTACTTCAGGATTGATCGGGGTCAAAATAAATATGGCGAATAAAAATCTAGCAAAAGAGGATCCATTTAACTCCATAAGGGTCGTTTAACCGTGAGGGACAAGATATTCTAGTTAAAAACATAATAAAATTATAACTTAAAATAGTGCAACATTAAAAATTGATAAAATAATGTTATAAATTGAATAAAAAAAAATCTTTATGCTGCAATATTTTAAGTTATAAATTTATATTTTTTACTAGAATATCTTGTCCTTTTTCTTTTCCAGTTTTAACAACGTTTCTTTTACTTTTCCATGTTTAAGCTTAACCATATTACTTTTCATGCTCGCATTTTTCTATTGTAATCCATGATTTTTCCAGGCTTCCAATAAATTCACTAGTTCATTCTTGGTTTAATTTCAGTCTTATTTTTTTCCCCTATAAACACATGTAATGACAATGTATGAGACTCGTCTGCTTTCAATAAAATCTGCCCAATTATCTCCCTTTCATGCTCTCATTCGGTCTGTTTCACGAGTTACTTCTCTTTTCGCGATAGTTGTCGCTGAAGCGACGATGTTGCTATGGAAACCAGTTATAAAAAGCGTCGCTCACAGCCTTACATATTTTTACGATTTTGAACAGCAGAAAATTCATCATAACTTTTGTTTTACTAAACGAAAATCGAAAATGTTTTTCACAATATAGCTGAGAAAGTGATCTATAAACTGTAATAATTGTTTGAAATTTGGTCGAAAAATGAGTGAGCAGTGAAACTTTAAAGCAGTTCTAAATGACTAAAACTGCCACTTAACCATATATTCAAACACTACCGTATTTGAATTATATATCTATAATATAAAGCTGAACGTCTGTGTGTGTGTGTCTGGTCACGAATAGGCTCCTATGTGGTTGACTATTATAGAAAACTGATCACATAATGATAGAAGATGTATCGAGACAGAGGAATGGGTATGTCTGATCTGGCATAATGATGATTCATTAAAATTGTGGGGTCTGCGGACGCGCCTGGTCCACAAAGTATGGAAATAAAAAATTAAAAAATTAAAAAAAAAAAACGTTTACAAGTCTTTTTGATATAGATGTACATAATAATACTTTGATAAGTATGTTTTAACTTAAATAGGGATGGTATAATAAAATTGTGGTGTCTGCGTTCGCGCCTGGCCTATATAGAATAGAAATAGGCACAAACTTTAATAAAAAAATTACATATCTATCTGCGTAAGTATACTTTGACAAGTATGTTTCAGTTTGAAGAAATATGGTATAATAAAATTATGGGGTGTTCGTTCGCACCTGACCTCCATAGAATGGAAATATGTCACAAAGTTTAACAAGGTTTTTTAATATAGATCCACAGAATATTGTGATAAGTGTTTCAGTGTGAACCAGAATGGTATAATAAATTATGGGGTTTATCTATTTTATTTTTACTTTCATCATATTTTGCTTTGGTTTTGATACCCCCAAATTCGAAGTTACATCATTACAACCCTTCTTTTTCATAACCTATCATACTTTCATAAATCAGAGTCCATTTTCTGTAATCTGTTTTTGAACCCAATCAACGACGGATACTTTTTCTAGGATATATATATATATATATATATATATATATATATATATATATACATATATATATATATATACATATATATATATATATACATATATATATATATATATATATATATATATATATATATATACGTAAAATGAATAAAATCACAATCTACATCAATAGAAATTCACTTATTTTGGCGTTAAGCTCTTACAGCTGTTTCGTGAAAAGATGGACAATTATCTCTTGTCCATAGAACTGTAAATCTTCCATCCAGTCACTCCTCAGAGACGCTTAAAACTATTCCCCACTAGTTTTTCAATCCGTTGTGAACACGTTTATTTTTTCTCTCCATATCAAATGGAGCTCGTATTTATACTTAGTTTTTAGTTTCGTACAACCCTTACAGTCAAGAACATCTTCCTATAACTTTGTTTTTAGCCTATTTTGGGGGCACTATTTTAAATGAGTCTCACTTTTTACGGATATTCAAATTTAATTTTAGTTTTTATTTAGATTTCGCGGGTTCGAGGAACGAATGAGAAATCAATCAAACCCTGAATTCAGGATCAAGGATAGAATATGTACAATTAAACATGGATTTGGGGCTTTAAAAAAATGGGGGATTATGTGAAAGTTAGTAAAACAATAAAAACTTCATTATTTACGTCTAGTTAAAACTTGATAATATTTACATGTAAAAAATAAAATGTGATAAATGAGTCATTTGGAGAAGTATGAAGCTAACGATTATAATAATGAGTTAAGGAACTGACAAAAATAACATGGATTTGCGGTTTAAAAAAAACGGAAGATTATATTAAACTTAGTAAAACAATGAAAACTTTCTTTTTTTACGTCTAAAAAAAACCTTTAGATCTAAATCACTTCTAAAAACAATGTGACGAATGAAGGATTTAAAAATTATATAAGCTCTAAGTTCACTTGGAATTTAAAATGCTACATTAAACCAAGTTAGGTGTTTCTGTAATTCTATCTTGTATTATAATTATTTATTTATTGTGGGTATTCCTCTTTATCTATTATAATTATAATTTAATTTTACATTATCTCTAGTCTTAGTTTTTTTATTTTTTTATTTATTTTTTTTAATAGTTTTTAGTTTCGTACAACCCTTACAGTCAAGAACATCTTCCTTTTACTTTGTTTTTAGCCTATTTTGGGGGCACTATTTTAAATGAGTCTCACTTTTTACGGATATTCTAATTATATTATTTTTTTATATTATATATATATACAGGGCCCCAACTCCAATTAGGCTCCTTTCTTAGTGTTTTGTCCGAATGAAATGAAACTTTGGTCAGAACTAGTTTATTATATTCAAAACATCACATCAAAACTAGGGTCTTTGGCCTTTTTTTCTCTATTCTACAGAATATGTTCTAGATAGCCTCCATTTAACTTTTGTTTTTTGGGAGTCACCCTGTATATATATATATATATATATATATATATATATATATATATATATATATATATATATATATATATATATATATATATATTTATATAATATATATATAATTATCTATCTATCTATCTATCTATCTATCTATCTATATATATATATATATATATATATATATATATATATATATATATATATATATATATATATATATATATATATAATTGACTTTATGTAAATATTTAAATATTGATACGAAACACTGACCCAGAGGTGTAGTAGATACGGGATTGTTTTTACCAAATTATTTATTTTTTTTAAATAGAATTGTGAAAGTTTAGTTCATGCATGACGTATTTTTACTTTTTAATTAATTATATTAAAAATGAATAAATTACGCTATCGGGCCTTAATTGTTTTAATCAGTGCTTGCTCAGACATGTGTCGTCGATCTGCTTTACACATTGAAAATATTGAAAAAAATATAATGTGTTTTTTGTTTAAAATCTGTGTTTTTGTTTGTTTGTTTGTTTGTTTGTTTGAGAATACTTTTTAAAATTGTTTATATTGAAAATATTTTTTTTATATTTTATTTATTAATTAGTTGGCACCTGCGAACTACTGGTACTGAATCACTGTTTTTTTTTGTTTTTTTTTTAGTTGGGACATGGAGAGAGTGTATAAAAGGGCAGACAACTGCAATTTCAGGACCGAATCCAAAATAAATGTGTGCGTAGTTTTTATTATTATTACTAATGAGTGTTGAGAAAGTTAAAAAAAAAAATATAATAAACTTATAATAACAAAAAATGATTAAAAAAACAAAACATATTTTATTTTTGATAAAACATGAACATAGAATGTTGTTTTAGAAAACAACTCAGTTTTGTATTATTATAATTTTCATACATTTTTTTTTAAAAAACTCTATTTCGTGTTCTTATACATTTTTAAAAAGCTCACATTTATTTTTATTACAGAAATGTGTTCCAAAACCTTTACGTTCATATTTAATGTAAAAAAAGGTCTATTTTGTTTAAAAAAAAAAATCTATTTTATATTATTATAAGTTTCTTACATTTATTAAAAAAAAACAACAACCTTTCTCAACACAAAACAAACACGCATCAATTTTCGATTCCGTCTTGAAATTGCATTTATCTCTCCCTACTATGTACTCTTCTCATGTCCCAACTGAAAACCCAAAGAAAGTTACTCCATCCAAGTAGTACACAAATGCTGCACAGTTTAATAGTATTTATTTTTAAATAAAAAAAAATATCCACAAATAACCAGAGAATTATACAATTTTAATAAAATTAATATTAATATTAAATATTTATTTTATTATTAAAAGTTTAGAGATTACTGGTTAAAGATTAGATTGTTCTTTGATAGTGGCTTCCGGTTATAGATTCAGAAATTGGTAAACGGTGTTATTTTATTTACCTTCTCTGTAAGAGGAGCGACACAAGGTCAGGTGTGGGTTTGGCGAAGTATTTCTGGGGCAATGACCTGGATTCGAACATGAGACATCCAAATTCTCAGTTCGTGCCGTTAACCAATGAATCACCGTCACCACCAAGAGGCAAACGGTGTAATAAGAAAACTGTAACCCATTATATTATAGATCGGGCCTTATGATTATTTTTTAATTATTAATACATGAGAAACTGAAACTAATTGGAACCTTACTTCAACTTTTAACAAATAAAAAAATAGAATATTCTTTTATAATAAAAAAAAAAATGGTAAATTTTCAGATTCGGTCCATCTCCACAATTTTCTTTTAAATGACGACTTTTAATGGTTTTTGGCCATGCTGAATATGAAAATCGCCTTGAAATTATGCAGAAATAAGTAGTTATCGAGATACAAAAAGTGGTATTATGCGTTGTATTCTTTGGCGACCATCTTTCTTACGCGCGTAGATTTGTTTATGGCGCGCGCGTAAAAACGATGGCCGCCAAAGAATACAATGCATAATACAACTTTTTATATCTCAATAACTACTTATTTCTGCAAAATTTCAATGCGATTTCCGTATTCAGTATAGTAGAAAACTTCTAAAAGTCGTCATTTAAAAGAAAATTGTGGAGGTGGAACCTAATCTAAAAAAAATACCGAAATGTTTACGAATAATTAATGTTTAAAATCAGTTTTTTGTTTAAGAAAATTTGAAAACCTGAAAATGTTGCAAAATGAAAAATCATTTTTATTTACTTTTAACATAAAAAAGTATATAAAAATGATTTTTCATTTAACAACATTTTCAGGTTTTCAAATTTACTTATTTAAATTTACTTATTTAAATTTACTTATTTAAATTTATATAAAAAAATGTTTTCTAAAACGTGTGACTTTACATTGCTTAGTTTTTTTGTTTGTTTAAAAATACTGGTTAAATAGTTTATATTTACATATTTTTAAATACTTTATTCCTTGAATAAATTAATAGTTTTTTTTATAAATAAAATAAAATAAAATAAGATAAAATAATAAAGTAAACAATAACTGATTTGAACATAAATTCAGGTTGTAAGTCTCTGTCATTAACCACTTAACTACTAACACGACGACTAAACAAACGATGTTACCAATCATATTTTAAGTCAGATATTATCATTCTTTTTATTTTTTTCTTCAAATTCTCAGCCAATAAGAAAGCTGTTTTCTGTAATAAGAAATTTAGTATTTTTTTAAACAGATGATAAAATAAATTTTTTTTACAATTTTAAAACATTTCTTTTACAAATAATCAAGGTTTTTTGTTTGTTAAGCTGGCTATATGTATGTAAATAGTTTATGTTAAAAATACTTTTAAATACTTGTTGTCTAAATTAATTTAATAATAATTTTTTATAAATAAAAAAAATCCCGCCACAACAAATGCATTATTCTACACCTTGATGAAATTATCAATATTAATTAATTAATCAATAGATATTAATATCAAGTGTTTATTTTATTATGAAAAACTTATAGACTCTTCATATACTTTAAATTTTGCCTCCTACTTAAAGAGAAGATTGTTCCTTAATGGCGGCTTCCAGTGTTGACTTCGGTGTCATTAGAAAAACTATAACCAATTTAGTGTTTTTTTTTTTACGTTTTTTACATATATATATTTTACGTTTTTTACATATATATATTATATATATATATATATACATATATATACTTATATATACATATACTTATATATATATACTTATATATATATACTTATATATATATTATATATATATACTTATATATATACTTATATATACATATATATACATATATTATATATATACATATATATTATATATATACACTTATACTTATATATATATACATATTATATATATATATATATATATATATATATATATGTATGTATGTATGTATGTATGTATGTATGTATTGTCCGCTAAGTGTTTTGCGGATTGTTTCATTTCTCTGTTGAAAATCTGTGCTGTTCTACCACTTTGTGTGGAATCCTAGATTTTATCGACATGGACGAAACACGAGCAATTAAAATATCTTGTCCGTGCAAAATTTTTTGCCGATTTTAAATTTCATCCTGAAAACTAAAAACTGTGTTTCGATAAATATGTAGTCATAACGATAACGACCTTTGCTCTCTATAACTTGATTCCATCTGTCGTCGAGCTTATAAATATATATACATGTTTCTATGTCTTAAAGAGTGGGAAATAAGAACGCAATTAATAATGTATTTTCATCACATTTTTCAAATTATTAACACATCATAAAATAAAACAGCATTCCACAATTGGAAATTCTATCATGAATAATTAAATAAATGTTTCATTTTTTTTACTTAAAATCAGTGAAACTTTGTGTTCTTGAAAACATTTTTAAAATATTTTGTATTATAAAAAAAAAAAAATTCTTAAATAATTCAACATTTTTTATAAATAGAAAAAAAAATTAATTAAATTAACATCGAATTCACATCTAAAAAGTTTTTTTCCGATCTGTAAATGGGCATTTGAAAGTATTTTACTTCTTTTCATGCATTAATATATATTAGTGATCGGACGATTCCAATATTTCTCACGATTCCGATACAATTACCGATTCCGATTCAGATTCTTTATAAGTTTCTAAATATATAACTTCTACCCGCAAAAACACATGTTAAATGGACAGATATTTTCCAAAGCGTAAAAAAAAAACAACAAAACACTTGTGGAGGATGATCTATCGATTTTAGCTTTACTGGTATCTTAAAATCAATAAATATTTATTATTTTATAATTATTACCAGCAATGGAAGATTTTGCTTTAACAAAATCAAAGAAATAAAGACGATCAAAAGAATCGTTTTTGGTATCGGAAAAAAGGCTCCAATTTTTCCAATTCCGATACAGATTCCGATACTTCCAAGGGTTCCGATCTTTCCGATTCCCGATTCCGATTAATCGTCCCAACACTAACACACACACACACGCACACACACACACACACACACACACACACACACACACACACACACACACATATATATATTATTATATATATATATATTATATATATATTATTATATATATATTATTATATTATAGATGTGTTGTCAACTATATATATATATATATATATATATATATATATATATATATATATATATATAGTTGACAACACATCTATACTATAATAATCAAGAAGTTGAAATACTAAAAGCATTACTAATAAA
The DNA here is from genome assembly GCF_053919585.1 of Euprymna scolopes. Lineage (NCBI taxonomy): Eukaryota > Metazoa > Mollusca > Cephalopoda > Sepiida > Sepiolidae > Euprymna > Euprymna scolopes. The sequence continues at coordinate 92,352,729 of NC_136505.1, forward strand.
CACTGAAAAACCTAAAATCAATACAACAAATTTTACCAATAGTGGTGATATCTTGAAATATTTGTAAAGATATCAAAAAGATTTACCAAGGAAAAATATACACGCTATAAAAAAGTATATAAATTGTTCAAAACTATTTAGATTAATTTATTCCTGACGATGAATCCAGAAGGATGTTAAAGTACTCGGACTTACGATAAATATGGCGATTACATCAGCCAGTTCCTTCCAGAAGTGAAGACCGTTATTCTGAAGTTGGAATAAATAATTAATAGACAAATAAAAAAACGTCTACTTTATTTAATGAAGTATGTTTAAGAGAACAAATGCTGCCTATATATATATATATATATATATATATATATATATATATATATATATATATATGTGTGTGTGTGTGTGTGTGTGTATATATACATATTATTATTATTATTATTATTATTATTATTATATTTTAAAAATTATATTTTAAAAATTATATTATATTATAAATTATATTTTAAAAATTATATTATATTATGAATTATATTTTAGAAATTATATTTTTTGTGAGGATACCAATTGGTTAAAGGGAAAATTATTCCAAATCGCATTTAGGTAAACATGCACTTTCGTAAATAATTGAATTCATTCAAAAACGTATCGCAAAAACAAAAACAAATAGCATCTCTCTCCCCCCCTCCCTCTCTCTCTCTCTCTCTCTCTCTCTCTCTCTCTCTCTATATATATATATATATATATATATATATATATATATATAGTAAGTTATAAAATATATATGGCGATTAAGCTACATTGAAGATTCCGCGTTTCATCCACTGTAGGACTCTTCAGGCTTCAGGTAAGCCTGAAGAGTCCTAGAGTGGATGAAACTCTGAATATTTAGTGTAGCTTAATCGCCATATATATTTTATAACTTACTAACTAGCTCTACCTACGTATTGAGCACTTTTGAAGTAAATACTTAAAGTTTGACGCATAAATTTATACTTTCGTATACTAATTTTATGTGAGTAAATTAAGTATATATATATATATATATATATATATATATATATATATATATATATATTGCCCCATTTTGCCGGTTTACAGATGTAGAATTGTAAACGATTGTAATTTATTTATGCATATTGTTATTAATTAAATATATCACAATGATTAATTTATAACTATTTTATTTCACATTATTAAAACATCATTCATATTTTTCTGCAATATTCTCACTAATGTCGACCTGAAAACAACCTTCTTTAGTCAACAGAAAGGAAGCCATCTTTGACTGTGATAATATTCGTCCTGCCACAGCACTATTGATTAAAGATCTAGAAGAATTTAGGGAGCTTCTACACTATTGGGACGAAATTTGTGAATCGTAATACTGAATTCCACATGGAAACAATGGTATTTATGTATTCCTCGTATTTTTAAAAATTGATAAAGTAGAAAATTATTTATTAAAGACAAAAAAAAAAAAAGATTTTGATGAAAACGATCGTAAATCACAGGAGAGTTCAAAAGGGAGGTAATTTATCTTTTCGTTTTGAACAAGATGGCGGCAATTTTTCATCTACTCCGCGATTAAAGTTTTTTTGTTTAATATTAATCAGTAATATTCAGGTAATTCGGACTGCATAATTTGGAAGCTACTCTTGTAACTTATTAGAATTGACAAAAAAAAAAAAAAAATCACTTGAAACTAAAAACTCTATTTATTGATAACGAAATGTCGTCCCAATAGTGTAGAAGCACCGAATTTTGTTGTGACATTAGCTCCTTCGAATTACCTCCTATTTAGGATCAGGAAACAGAACGTAACGAGAGGAGATTAAAAAAATGTTAGATTCATATTTAACATAAAAAAAATATAAGGATTTTTACAAACGAGGCATTTATAAGCTCGACGACGGATGGAATCAAGTTATAGAGAGAAAAGGTCGTTATCGTTATGACTACATATTTACCAAAACACAGTTTTTAATTTTCAGGATGAAATTTAAAATCGGAAAAAAATTTTGTACGGGCAAGATATTTTAATTTCTCGTGTTTCGTCAATGTCGATAAAATCTAGGATTCAACAGAAAGTGGTACAACAGCACTAGCAGTGTCAGAAATTTCGTGAAAATAGTGAATAATTCCACCCCATCTTTCCAAGCTTATAACTCCTCGAAAAATGTAATTCAAGCCCTAATTTTTTTTTCAATTAAAGGAGTAAGGACCAAGGTTTTATTAAAAAAACAAACAAAACAAAACAATGTGTTTTTTTTTTTTAAAAAGGTTTTAAACTTCGGACTTTACAGGTAAATTTCTAAAAAAGCGATTTTTTTTTTTGTTTTAAATTTGAATATATTATTTATTGACCTTTTCTCTTCAATTTGTGATATATAAAACTATTAACCATAAATTAATTATTTACTTTTTAATAGACATTTCAAAATGAGAGGCGTAAATTATTCGACCCCCTATCTTTCTAAGCTTATAACTCCTCGAAAAATGTAATTCAAGCCCTAATTTTTTTTTCAATTAAAGGAGCAAGGACCAAGGTTTCATTAAAAAAAAAAGACAAAAAGAAACAATGTGTTCTTATAAAATAAGGTTTTAAACTTCGGACTTTACAGGTAAATTTCTAAAAAAGCGATTTTTTTTTTGTTTTAAATTTGAATATATTATTTATTGACCTTTTCTCTTCAATTTGTGATATATAAAACTATTAACCATAAATTAATTATTTACTTTTTAAGAGAAAGTTGAAAATGGGTGACACTTGGGGGGGGGGGCGTGAATTAAAAAAAAAACGTTTGTCTAAAATATTATATTCGGTTTATTGGAAAGAACATAAAATTTCACATTGACCCTGAAAATATCGTAAAAATAGAATCAATAGAAAAATTTTGATAGATTTTTAAAATTTGAAAATTTAAAAATATTGAGTTTAAAAATTGAAAAATATTGAGTTCGGAAAATTCATTACTGTTTTAAAAAAAAAAATATTTTTATTACTTTTAAAACAACTGTAATAGTTTATTTTGGAAGTATAATCCATAAAGAAAATAAATAACCCACTTTTAACAGAGAAATTACGAGATTTTTATATTGTATTCGCAGTTTCGTGTTAGGGGTGTCAAAAATTCCTACAAAAATTCTGATACTGCTACAACAGCACAGATTTTCAACAGAGAAAAGAGTATATATATATTTATATATATATATATATATATATATATATATATATATTTATATATATATATATATATATATGTGTGTGTGTGTGTAATATATATGTATATATATATATAAGTATATATATATAATATATATGTATATATATATTATATATATATATATAAATAAGTATATATATATAATATGTATGTATGTATATATAGATGTATATATATAAGTATATGTATATAAGTATATATAAGTATATATAATATATATATAAGTATATATATATAAGTATATATGTATATAATATATATGTATATATATAAGTATATATATTTAAAAGTATATATATATATAATAAATATGTATATATATAATATATACATATATAATATATAATAGATATGTATATATATTATATATATATATATATAATAGATATGTATATATATATTATATATATATAATATAATATATATATATATATATATATATATATATATATATATATATATAATTTTAAATATTTTTCCGTGCATATAAGTAAGTTATACATAAACATGAATGGATAGCTTACTTTTATGCACGTAAAAATATTTAAAGATTTAAATGGGAGGCCGATTAGAATGCAAACAAAGGGCAGGTAACTTCTCTCTTAAAAATCGTTCAGGGAGTGAAAACAAAAAATTGCAGAATCGCTAATAAAAAACCCAAATAAATCATATATATATATATATATATATATATATATATATATAGTAGCTGGTATTCCAACGTTGTCCGGTCCTACTGTATGCTTAAACATGCTATTTTAATTTATGCAGATTGCGTATGTATTATTATAGAATCAATCCTCTATTGATTATTATATATTACGATGAGTAATTTTTTGCGCTGGACTAATTCACAAAGAAAATAAAATAAATAAAACTAACTAAATAAATAAAATAAATATATAAATAATAATGATGATGATAATAATGTAGTTCATAAGATACCGTCTGTGTTTGCTTACACTATCACGTCAGCTGATATTTGGGCTTGACGATGAATGCTCTGGAAAAGTCACTTCTGATTAATATTTAGTTTTACAATATGCAAACGAAGAAATGATTTGCGGCGATTTTAAATGGTGCCTCTTCTTGTATAATAAATTGAACACGTTAATAAAAAAAATTAAAATAAATTGATGAAGTACATCCTAGCCTAAATAGGGGATCATACGATCTGCAGTGGAATGCTCCACATCTAAGTTATATCTCCAGATTATAATATATCTTTTTTCTTTTTTTAAGAAGAAATGCTTTGCTGAAATTTGATTATCTCCCTTTGCCGGTGTAATGTAAAATATTCCCCTGTAAAAATTATCCTTTTTTATCTGCAGGAGAAAAAAGTATTTTCAAGATGAGATTTTTGTCGATTTTCGATACTTATCGGATAATTTCTGTACAAAACATGTACGAACACTGTCAGATGAACACTGTCAAATGAATTTTGTTGTGAAAATTGCAGAAGATAGGCTCAGTCGTTTCGGAACCTATAAGGGTGGAACTCACACATGCACATACACAAAGTAACTTACATATTATATATATATATATATATATGCACATATATATATACATATATATACACACACATATATATATATATACGTTTAATGATTAAAGTTAAATTCTGTAAATTAATGCACACACACACACATATATATATATATATATATACATATATATACACACATATATATACGTTTAATGATTAAAGTTAAATTCTGTAAATTAATCTATATATATATATATATATATATATATATATATATATATATATATATATATATATATATATAAGATATATTCGGTTTGGGAATTTATTGTTTGAAGCAAGAAATATATAGAGAAGGATTATATTAATTTCCTTAATCCATGGATTTTCAATAATGGCTCATATCATCAGGGGAAATGTTCAGCAGTGAATAAACATATATTTTGCTTTACAGCACATATATTGAAAAGGTTATTTAAAAGTTATTTAAATGGTGTAAAAGTTATAGAAGAAGGATATCATACAACCTGGGTTGATTTATCTTATATGATATCCTTTTTCTATGACTAAAGCAAACTATATGTTTATATATATATATATATATATATATATATATATATATATATATATAAATTGTTTTTAAATCCCCGAAACAGTGTTTCATGGTAAGCAACTAATGATCCCTTTAAAAAAATAAATAATTAGTGCTATAGTAAATTCTAGAGCGATCTGATGCAGTGATTGCAGGTGATTAAATGACTTAATGACTGGATGGTTTTCTAACGAATGATAAAAAATATATTTCTTGTATTTTGTAATTTTTGTATAGTTTTAAACGTTAAAAACTTCAAAAGCTATATATATATATATATATATATATATATATATATATATATATATATATATATATATATATATATATATATATATATATATAAGGAGCAGTTTTCGGCTAAACAAAGTTTGCCGCCTCCAAATTCATAACCGGAAGTCGCCATTAAGGAAAACTCTCCTCTTTAACTTTTGTTTGCTACTCTACATTTTAAAGATGAAATAAATATTATGTTACCCATAGTGGATACACAGTTATGACATTTACAAATAGATAACGTCCCGAAAGTGCGAGTGAGAAAACAAACAAACATTAAAAAAAGTTTTCTCCAGAAAATGATACTACAAAGGACGTTCCAAAAGTACTGACTCCTATTTTTATTCCGCCCGAATGGATCAAACTGGATTAAAAATTGCATTGTTCTAATCATTAAACTTATGCATGCATTGACTAAATGTTTCATCTCTTTGCTGCAGATATTGACGGTGTGAAACTAAGGAAACAATCCCTGTCATAGATGTACGTCAGAGCCAGAGATTTGTCATTGAATCTATAGCAATAGTGCTTTGAGAATGGTAGTGATTACGTAGAAAATAAATTCTGGAGCACAAATAGTCACTCGTTTAAACGGTGCCATTTCCGTCTTTGCAGCTATTCAACCAGTTGAATTAAAAATAATACTGGCTTTAATTTTTGAATGAGCCTGGTATGGAAAAATCAGAGATTTGATTTTAAAAATTCTTCTGAGAAAGTTTTATTTTTTAAATAAATATAAGAAACTTAGAGTAACAAAAATAAAGTTAAAAAAGCAAACAAGATATATTTTTATTAATAAAAAAATGTCTATTTTCTTAAAAAAATTAAAAAAGCAAACAAGATATATTTTTATTAATAAAAAAATGTCTATTTTCTTAAAAAAATTAAAAAAGCAAACAAGATATATTTTTATTAATAAAAAAATGTCTATTTTCTTAAAAAAATTAAAAAAAACAAAATATATTTTTTATTAATAAAAAAATGTCTATTTTCTTAAAAAAATTAAAAAAAACAAGATATATTTTTATTAATAAAAAAAATGTCTATTTTCTTAAAAAAATTAAAAAAAAACAAGATATATTTTTATTAATAAAAAAATGTCTATTTTCTTAAAAAAATTAAAAAAAACAAGATATATTTTTATTAATAAAAAAATGTCTATTTTCTTAAAAAAATTAAAAAAAACAAAATATATTTTTTATTAATAAAAAATGTCTATTTTCTTAAAAAAATTAATAAAAACAAGATATATTTTTTATTAATAAAAAAATGTCTATTTTCTTAAAAAAATTAAAAAAGCAAACAAGATATATTTTTATTAATAAAAAAATGTCTATTTTCTTAAAAAAATTAAAAAAAACAAAATATATTTTTTATTAATAAAAAAATGTCTATTTTCTTAAAAAAATAAAAAAAACAAGATATATTTTTTATTAATAAAAAATGTCTATTTTCTTAAAAAAATTAAAAAAAACAAGATATATTTTTATTAATAAAAAAATGTCTATTTTCTTAAAAAAATCAAAAAAAACAAAATATATTTTTTATTAATAAAAAAATGTCTATTTTCTTAAAAAAATTAATAAAAACAAGATATATTTTTTATTAATAAAAAAATGTCTATTTTCTTAAAAAAATTAAAAAAGCAAACAAGATATATTTTTATTAATAAAAAAATGTCTATTTTCTTAAAAAAATTAAAAAAAACAAAATATATTTTTTATTAATAAAAAAATGTCTATTTTCTTAAAAAAATAAAAAAAACAAGATATATTTTTTATTAATAAAAAATGTCTATTTTCTTAAAAAAATTAAAAAAAACAAAATATATTTTTTTATTAATAAAAAAATGTCTATTTTCTTAAAAAAATTAAAAAAAACAAGATATATTTTTTATTAATAAAAAAATGTCTATTTTCTTAAAAAAATTAAAAAAGCAAACAAGATATATTTTTATTAATAAAAAAATGTCTATTTTCTTAAAAAAATTAAAAAAAACAAGATATATTTTTTATTAATAAAAAAATGTCTATTTTCTTAAAAAAATTAAAAAAGCAAACAAGATATATTTTTATTAATAAAAAAATGTCTATTTTCTTAAAAAAATAAAAAAAAACAAGATATATTTTTTATTAATAAAAAATGTCTATTTTCTTAAAAAAATTAAAAAAAAACAAGATATATTTTTATTAATAAAAAAATGTCTATTTTCTTTAAAAAATTTAAAAAAACAAGATATATTTTTTATTAATAAAAAAATGTCTATTTTCTTAAAAAAATAAAAAAAAAAACAAGATATATTTTTTATTAATAAAAAAATGTCTATTTTCTTAAAAAAATTTAAAAAAACAAGATATATTTTTTCTTAATAAAAAAATGTCTATTTTCTTAAAAAAATTAAAAAAAACAAGATAGATTTTTTTTATTAATAAAAACGTCTATTTTTTAAAAAAAAACAACAAAAAAACAAGATATATTTTTTATTAATAAAAAAGTCTATTTTCTTTAAACCCCCCAAAAAACAAGATAGATTTTTTATTAATAAAAACGTATATTTTCTTTAAAAAAAACAAAAAAAAACAAGATAGAATTTTATTAATAAAAACCGTCTATTTTCTTAAAAACAAAAAAAAGATAGATTTTTTTTATTAATAAAAAAATGTATATTTTCTTAAAAAAAAACAAAAAAAACAAGGTCGATTTTTTTATTAATAAAATATGTCTATTTTCTTAAAAAAACAAAAAAAATAAAACAAACAAGATAGATTTTTTTATTAATAAAAAACGTCTATTTTCTTAAAAAATCCCAAAAAACAAGATAGATGTTTATTAATAAAAAATTTCTATTTTCTTAAAAAACAAAAAAATCAAGATAGGTTTTTATTAATAAAAGGTGTCTAAAATCTCTTTTTTGTTATTATGATTTTCTTATATTTATTTTACTTCAAGAAATTTTTTAAAAAACTTTATGTTCATGTTTTATTAAAAATGAAAAATGTCTATTTTTCAACAACTCTATTTTGTGTAATTATAAGTTCCTTATATTTATTTAAAAAGAAAAAAAAACACGCATTTATTTTCGATTCGGTTCTGAAACTGTATTTATCTGCCCTTGCTATGCATTCTCCTCATGTCCCAACTGAAAACCAAAAATTTTATTCCGTCCTAGTAGTGCACAAGTGATTTCTAACCTTGCGAATTAAATAAAGGGGTCAATTCGAAATTTTTATACGGATTCCCGCGTTCGACAAGATATACCTGAAAAAGAGCGGCCGAAACGTTGATTAAAATTTTTTATGAGTATGTTTAATTGAAAAAAAAAATCCGAAAAATTTATCGTCCTTAAATAGGACAATAGGTGTTCACTCATTTATACAGCCCTCTTTCAATATGTGAAGTACTGAGTGATTTTTAATACCATATGAAATTTAGCGGGTTCTTTGCATTTCAGTATGCGATCGGGGAGGTGATGGTGAGCTAGTAGCGAACGACATGGACTTACGACCTAGCTGTTGCAAGTTCGAACCCAGCTCGTTCCACAAAAATCAATTTTGGTGAATTTTTAAGTGTTTTTTTTGGGGGGGGGTCAAAATGTTTATACTTTTTGGGAATCGGCCATTCATTTGGCACGTACTTACATTATATACACTTTATATACATACATATATATATATACATATATATATATATGTATATATGTATATATATATATATATATATATATGTGTGTGTGTGTGTGTGTGTGTGTGTGTGTGTGGTAATGTCCGGATGTACATGCATGCATGTTTATATATGCGATTATTACGTAGGGGTACGTAGGTGACCACTTAAACATTTTATAAAAGACTTGGTTTTGGAATACATGCCACACAAGTTGCTGGCCATTCCAAGTCAAAAATATTGGGATGGGCGCATTCAGATACATCTTGGCTATATCCGTTCTTCTCCTGCTGTTAGTCCTGCTCGCCATGCACTATTATTATTATTATTATTATTATTATTATTATTATTATTATTATTGTTATTATTCACACTGAAGAAGGCCGAACGATCGGTCGAAAATTTTGTGCTTTCGAAAAAAACGTTTTCGTTTTTTTTTTAGAGACTTTTTGTATTGTTACACGTCAACAAATAGGAAATAAATGCAGAAAAGGTATAAACATTTATATAATTTTTCGTATTGATTTTTTTTATCCATATCTCTCTTTCTTTTTACACACACACACACACACACACACACACACACACACACACACACACACACACACATATAAGGTAATTCGTATTATTTAGAATCTTTGGGCTACTGTTCTCATCTTTAGTTTTATTTTCAGAACGTTCCGGTCGATGTAACCTTTGACTTTCTTCATGTATACTTTGTCGAACTCGAGAATGTTTCTGTCGAACTTAGAAACAACACTCAAGATGAGAACAGTAGTCTTAAGAATCCAAACAATACGAATAACCAAGCCTCATCTCAAAAATTCAGAAACATAATATACGGCAATGTCGACCCAAAGACGTGCTATGTAGACAGATAGCCGGCATGACCACCGATTAGTCACGTGACTCGTGTTTATATAAATCTTCGTCTCACGGACTACCCGAAACTGAAACGAAATATATCTTTGTTTTATTTTTAATAGTTTCATTGTAACTAGAATATCATCATCATCATCATCATCATCATCATCATCATCATCATCATCATCATCATCATCTTGGTGCCTCAGCCGAGATAGAACTCACTACACCCTTCTAGTTTTCCCTATCTGTCATAGCACCAAACAGATCTTCCTTGAAAATGAATGTATCTTGTTGTATCCTATCTGGTAAAGTTAACTAATGTGATCGATTGTGAGATGATGGTTGCCTCCACAGCACAAATGATGAAACAAGTTCATCTGTGGCACGTGCACAATGCCCAGCAAACTAAACACGTCTCTTGCAAACTGATGCTGATACTTTCAGTGAGTCTCCATATACCATTTCTAGAGTTGGGTGATTCAGTCATGAGATATTGAGTACACTTCTCAAAAGAATAATATACGGGGATGCAAAAAACTCCGTAGTTCACATTTTGGACCAGGGACGATTTGATCAATGACCGATTGAAAAACACCAAAAAACAAAAAACAAAAAAACAAAAAAAAAACGAAACAAACAATGTGTAATTATTAGTGATTGGACGATTCCAATATTTTTCACGATTCAGATACAATTACCGATCCCGATTCTGATTCTTTATAAATCTCTAAATATATAACTATTGAACTGTTATTTTCCCCGATTTCCGAAAAAAACCATGAAAATAAGCTTAACAAACAAACAAACAAACAAAAAAAAAAAACAAAAAACCAAAAAAAAAAACAAACAAAAAAAAACAACAAACAAAAAAAAACAGACACAAAAACAAAACAAACAAACAAACAAACAAAAAACACGTGCGGAGGATGATCTATCGATTTCAGTTTTAGATTTACTGGTATCTTAAAATCAATAAATATTTTTTATTTTATAATTATAACCAGCAATGGGAGATTTTGCTTTAACAAAATCAAATAAATAAAGGCGATCAAAAGAATCGTTTTTGGCATCGGAAAATAGGCATCAATTTTTCCGATTCCGATACCAATACCAATACTCCCAAAGGTTCTGATTTTTCCGATTTCGGATTACGATTAATCGTCCCAACGCAAGTAATTATGGGCTTTGTGGTCGTGCTTTGATTTAATTTAGATAATAAATGACCAGCTTGTGGTAACTTGCGTAAAAGTTGCGCTCTGTTCTTTATTCAGTATATGTATCGTGTAATTTTCCAACCGAACATAAAGTCAAGCATTATAATCCGACACGATGACAATGGAAAAATAAGATAGCAAAATAATTTGAAAACAGATTTTTTTAGCACTATAATAAGTATGTTCATGTAATATGTTTACTATTGATGACGTATTTCATCAAAATATTGAATCAAATAATGGCTTTATGCAAATGTCTGTTTTGTTTCTGTCTTTTTCTTAAGCAATCGTCAGTGCAGGAATTAGTCAACAAAATCAACCTTCGCTTTTCGAGCCAGCATTCTCCCACTCGAACAGCAGGAATTAACATTTAAATAAAAGTGAGTGAAGTTACTTATAAAGCCATGTTGGCGGGGTTGTCATAGTTCGGATAGCGTTGAGAGTATTCCAACAAACAGGAAAACTTTTAATGATGCACACAGCTAATTTACAGCCTTATTCTCAATTCACAAATAGGGCTCAACTTTCAATTTTACTTATAGGAGGTTATAACTATAACATCTTTTTTCAATAAATATGAATAATTTTGTTATACCTACAGATACTAGTGTTTAACAATATATATATATATATATATATATATATATATATATATATATATATATATATATATATGCGTGTGTGCTTGTCTCTGTGTGTCTCTGCATCATATATATATATATATATATATATATATATATATATATATATATATATATGTATATATATATGTATGTGTGTGTGTGCGAAGTCTGTTAAGGTATAGAATAATTCAGAAAGATTTTGTTTCGACTTTACAACAAAGTAACTATTTTAAATTACTTTTAAAAATATTTAAGTGTCGACCTCTCTCTCTCCCTTTCTCTCCACACACACACACACACACACACACACACACACACACACACACACACACACGTATATATATATATATATATATATATATATATATATATATATATATATAATGTTTTTTAATCCCTAACGACACTAGTGTTTCCTTTCAGGAATCATGAGTGCAGTGCAGTGTAGTGCTCTGACTCCATTAGCAAGAAACAAAGCGTATATATATATATATATATATATATATATATATATATATATATATATATATATATATATATATATATATATATATATATATATCAAGCCAGGATCGAAACCCGATCGCCCAACTTAGAGTAAGATCATCTAAACGTTACGTTATACGTCTGCTGCAGTGCTGCTATGTCCGAAGTACCTAAGCTCAATTTGTTTACACAACAAAGAGCATCGTTTCATAAGCTAATGGTGATCTTGCCACACACACACACACACACACACACACACACACACACACACACACACACACACATATATATATAATTTCATGTATATACATCAAAATGTTATAAGTATATATAACATTTTGTGTATCGATTTTCAGTATTTACTTCGGCAGTGCTCAATGCATGAGCCGAGCTTTGCTAATTATAAAAAATAAATTGCAATTAAGATACACACATGAATATTAGATGCATCTGTTACCCAACATGTCACAGCCAGTCATTAGTTAGTGTTCTTTGTTTTCATTTGAACATCCATTAACTATAACATATTTGCTGATACATTCGATTTGTTTATCTAAAATGATGAGTCGCTTAATTTCTTCTTCTTCTTCTTCTTCTTTTTATTATTATTATTATTATTATTATTATTATTATTATTATTATTAATACGATGAGGTGTGTTATTTTCTGTGCAACGCTTACATCCGGGTCATTTAATTGTTATGTACTTCCATTTCTTGTAATACATACTTTTACTAAGAATCCTTCATAAGTTTTGGTTTCGGTTTCGATTATAGCTGATGGCACTTAGGTCATTTATTTTTTTATAAACAAATTTACCAAGAATTCCTCATAAGTTTTGGTTTCGGTTTCGATTATAGCCAATGGCACTTCAATGATCTCGGCTTTTAAAAGAATTTTATACAAGAATT
>NC_136505.1:92393567-92538567 GCF_053919585.1 Euprymna scolopes
TTGCATCCTGGGCCTTTTTACAGATACTAATGAAAAAAAAAATATGGCTAACAAAGTCCTGTATTTGATAAAGTCCTTTCTTTGGCAAATACACTCTAATTAAAAAATAATACTTTGATTTAACAAACTAAGAGAGAGAGAGAGAGAGGGGTGTTTTTTTTTTTACGTATAATCATACACATGCATATATATATATTATATATATATATTATCAACACGACGGTTCTGACTGGCTTGCTTCTGCTACCACCACTAACACTACTACTTCGATTACTAATACTACTGCTTCTACTAATTCTAGTTGTCGGTCTTCTCTTGAGGGTGTCGGTGACGTGGTCGGTGCATTTTTTTTTTCTTCGTCCTTGTCTCTCTTAATAACATAAATGCTTTTGTGAAAGAAAAGAACGATTTAACAATAAAACTGTGTATCTTTTTATCAATTTCATAGAGTGGAACGTCGGGACAGGGCGTGGCTTAACTAGCGACGTCGACCAATCGGCGGATAGCAAGGTCAGGATGGGCGGTGTTTGAAATAGCAGGTGTGTCTCCGGTGCTCATTCACGTATTTTTTTAAAACATCGTTTTCTCGTCTTAATGCAGGCCGTCTTCATTTTTTTTTTTTTTTTTTGCAAGGCAGTCAAAATTTCTGCGCCCTTCTCTCGCACGCAGTTACCCTCTCCTCACTTCTCCTTTTCTTTCTCTCTAGTTTCGCTCTCTCTTTTTTTCACCTTCATATTTAAGAATTTATATTGTTAAATCGGACATTTTGTTCTGTAGACAACAAAACGAAAAAAGTGTTAAAACAAAACAAAATCAAATATATAGCAAGTAAATGTTGCCAAAGACAAGATAAGTTACTCTTCTACCTATCTGGATACGTCTTTTAGTGTTTTACGCATTTTAAAGTGTTTATTCAGTTTGAAAAAGAAGTGGTGTCCAGCGTTACGCCAGAACAAAGAAAATAGCCGGTATGTAGTGGATATCACATTCTTGGAAATCTGGATAATCGCTCAAAAATAGGAAATTAAACAAAATACTAGTAGAAAGTTCTTTGTCTTACGACTGTAACTTAAGCAAAAAGCGCGATTTCTTCTTTTTTTCATTTTGTTCTATTCTTCAAAAGGAAATGAGAAAAAAAAGAGGAGGAAAAAAAGCTCAATCTAATTATTCTTTCTTTCCCTAATTTTATCCGCGCTCCTCTTCATCCGCTCTCGTCTAATTGCACCTTTATATATATATATATATTTTTTTTTACTCACAGCTTATCAAGACTCAAAGGCCACTCGAGGGTAAGGCTTAATGAGTTTCAGGCGGACTGTGAGAACATACCGTGATGATCAGTAATCGAGGAAATTGAGCGGAATTTGATTATTTAAGCGGTCCGGTCAACAAGAACTTGTTTACATTAGACTTGAACACGACTATGTTGTAGTAAGCTGGGAAGCAGCCTCGTGATATTGTGTTCCACAAACATGTACTTGTAGGAAAGAAACTTTGCTCATGGAATTTTCGTTTAGTTTTAGGCACAGATATTGATCAGGAGAAATTGTTGACTGTCTCTTCCACTCTGTGTTTTGTTTTGGCTCTTTTTTATTCGCTTCGTCTCTCTCTCTCTCTCTCTCTCTCTCTGTCTGTCTGTCTCTCTCTCTCTCTCTATCTATCTATCTATCTATCTATCTTTTTTCCCTGTTTCTTTCTTTCTTTAGTTCGATTTCTGCCTTCCTAGCGCATAAGCCTGAAGAATCCTAGAGTGGATGAAACGCGGAATATTCAGTGTAGCTTAATCGCCATATATATTTCATACATTACTATATATATATATATATATATATATATATATATATATATATATATATATATATATATATATATATAATGTTAAGATATCCACGTATGCTTCTAGAAAAGTAATTTCAAAATTTTGTGAGTTTGATGAACCGATGTTGTTTTTTTTTTATATTTAATATTTTATTCTTAGATTTTAAGTGGTCCTACATTCTTGGCCATAAAAATGTAGCGAAATGTAGTTTTTATTTCGCTACCTTTTGGGAACAAAGCGGAGGACCACTTAAATATAAACATAAAATATTAAATATAAAAAATATTAAATATAAAAAATATTAAATATAAAAATAAAATATTTAATATAAAAATAAAATATAAACATAAAATATTAAATATAAAGTAAAATATTAAATAAAAAAATAAAATATTTAATATAAAAATGAAATATTAAATATAAAAATAAATTATTAAATACAAAAATAAAATATTGATTATAAATATAAAATATTAAATATAAAATAAAATATTAAATATCAAATAAAATATTAAATATAAAAAAATATTAAATATAAAAATAAAATATTAGATATAAAAATAAAATATTAAATATAAAATAAAATATTAAATATCAAATAAAATATTAAATATAAAAATTAAATATTAAATATAAAAATAAAATATTAAATATATATATATATATGTATACATGCATATATATATATATATATATATATATATATATATATATATATATATATATATATATATCAAGGTTATGAAGATTTTATGACGCATAAAAATAATGATTCGATGTTTTTTTATATTTAATATTTTATTTTATTTTATATTAAATATTTTATTTTTATATTTAATATTTTATTTTTATATTTAATATTTTATTTTTATATTCAAATATTTTATTTTTATATTTAAATATTTTATTTTTATATTTAATATTTTATTTTTATATTTAATATTTTATTTTTATATTTAATATTTTATTTTTATATTTAAATATTTTATTTTTATATTTAATATTTTATTTTTATATTTAAATATTTTATTTTTTTTATTTAATATTTTATTTTTATTTAACATTTTATTTTTATATTTAATATTTTATTTTTATATTTGATATTTAATTTTTATATTTAATATTTTATTTTTATATTTAATATTTTATTTTCATATTTAATATTTTATTTTATTTTATTATGTGTCAGGTCATGTCATATGCTACTGGTACCATGTAACCCAGTACTACCTGCCTCATGGTCGGGTCACCGGCGACTAAACTGGTCCCCCCACCAGACTTGTTTGGTGAGGAGGGCGGCTAGTCTCCCTGAAGGATTAAAAACAAGACCTTTCAAAGGGCGAATGAACTCTTTTTCTGGGTCAACGGCCAACTAGCACCGTGTATATTTGTGTGTGTGTATATGTGTATTGGAGCGGAGAGGGCTCCCGTAAGCCGTGGTGAAGGCAACCTTTCTAGGAGAAGCAAATCTCTGATTAAAAAAAACCATAAAGCGGAAGACCATTACCCGCATTAAGCTGGTCTGCAGTTTAATTTGTTGCTGGCTATCTTGCTCTTGCTTGTTGCTGGATCTCAACATTTTGAACCGAGAGAGAGACTTAGCTGTCGTACAAAGCTAAGACTCTGTAACATCATCTTTGTATAGATACTCCCTCAGGTATTTGGGCTCATTGATTTTAAATGTCTGAGGGAGTGGCACTCGTCTGACAAGACGTTGCAATCATCAATCATCATCATATGTATATATATATATATATATATATATATATATATATATAAAGATAAATTCGTATTATTGTCTGTTTGTCCACGATGACGTCATAGCATATATTATATCTACGTGTTATGAGGTCCTGTATGCGGGAATAGCAGATGCCACACATGATGTCGTAACAGATGACGTCATGTATGACATCACGTGTTACGTTTGTATTGGGACAAAAATGAAAGTAGATTCCCATGGCAACGTCGAGCAACCTGCTAGTATATATAGCTTTCTCATTCTATATACTTTTATGTTTCTTTTTTTCTCTCGAATGGGAGTAGGAAATGGACGTTGAGTTTACTTTCGCTTCCCTTTATTATGTCCTTTAGTCCTCACATTCCAGGAGTGATGTTTCCAACCAGGGAGAAAGTATTGACAGAGTTTTCTTTTTTCTTTATTTTTTTGTTGATTTTCTCGATCTGCCGAGCATTTTTCTCGTTTCATTTGGTAAGTTGTGTATTAGATTGCCAAGTGATTTTTGTCAGCCATTTTCCTCTAGCACTTTCGATCATTGATCTTCGTCAGAAGTAATTTTATTGTTATTAAAGAGGCTTTTTGTCTGTTGATTTTCAGATGTAATTAATTTTCTTTTGGTTTTATTTATTATCTAATTTTTATTTATTTAATTATTATGCTTTAAGTCATCTTATATATATATATATATATATATATATATATATATATACTAGCAGAAGTACCCGTCGTTGACTTGGTTCAAAAACAGCCCACAGAAAATGGATTGTGATTGATGGAAGTATGATAGGTTATAAAAAGGAAGGGGTTGTAAAGAGAAAGGTTTTGCTACTGAAAATTTTACCCTAAGCAAAATATGATGAAAGTAAAGATAATTTTCGCGAAAATATATTTTTTATATCAACTTTGTTTCCATTTGTAGCCAAGAGTGACCAACAAAATGATGTTTCCTTACAAAGAGAAAATGTTATATATATAATAATATAAATATACAAGAAATAAATGTTATCATAGTCAATAAAATTTACTTTTATGATAGAAAAGTTCATTAGTTTGTATTTTTTAAGTAGTTTGTAAAAATTTTTTTTAATTCACGAACCAATTAAAAAAAAAATGGCAGCGACTTTGAAATGGAGAGCCCCGTTTTCAATTTGAAGGAGGGGCGCCTGAGCATTAACAATTTAAGAGAGTCTCGTCAACGTAAGGAATATTTATAAACATATTTTTATGTTTTCCGTTATTTTATGCTTGAGGAATATTCGATTATAGCATGTGCAGTTTATATAAAAATTCATTTAAGTAGTTATCGCCTCAAATTTCATTTTAATTACGGTTCGCTGAAATTATTTCAAGTAAAGAGCGTTAAAAACTATTTCAAAAGAAAAAAACATGAACTGAACTTTTATTGACTATGGTAACATTTATTTCTTGTATATTTATTTTTCGGGTATTCGATTGTTGGCTTTTCTGCTAAACACTCTTACTAAATAATATCGACGAAATACCGAAAAACAAAGAAACAAAAACAGTTTTGAAAAATAAAGAAGCTTTACTTACTTTAGTAAAATAATCCAAAACAGCAAAATGGGATATTAAAAAAGTAAACACGTAATTACTTTAGATTTTTAAAGCAAAGAATCGATATAAATATGACTAAGAAGAAAATAGCGCCCTTTTCAAGCAGAACAGCTTCGTTTCAGTTATACAGGATTGAACTGTGTAGTATTGCGCCGTCGGATTTAGGGTTGTACTATTGTAATGTAAAGAACACGAAGAAAGGGTTGTAATCAACTGAATTCCTTCTAGTACACTGACAAAAAAAGCTTAAACAGATATATAAATAAAAATAAAAAGATTATGTAAATGTTTTTAAAAAGACACGTAATCATGTGAGTAGGATTTATTCTTTCTTTTGACACGATAACAAGTAACGTTCTTATTTTTTATTATTTATCTATTTTCGAAAGAGTGCCACGTGCAAGTGAAGAAGGAAAACACAGAGTTATGCAAAATTTGTGTTGGGAATTGTCTAAAGTTCCGACTTTTTTTGGCTTTCACTTTAATAAGAACGTGAATTTATGAGGTGAATTTATTCGACACAATATGATTCAACTCAAAAAAATAAATAAAAGCTAACGTGAATTAAGATTAAAGTTAAGGTGTTATTGTGGGCCCTCACCCCTTTTAAATATCCCTTCTTAAACTTTGTGACATATTTACATTCTATGGAGGTCAGGCGCGAACAAACACCCAATAATTTTATTATACCATATTTCTTCAAACTGAAACATAATTATCAAAGTATACTTACGCAAATAGATATGAAAAGTCTTTGTTAAAGTTTGTGCCATATTTTCATGGAGTACAGGCGCGAATGCAGACCCCACAATTTTATTATACCATCCCTATTTAAGTTGAAACATACTTATCAAAGTATTTTTATGTACATCTATATCAAAAACCCTTGTAAACGTTTTTTTTTTCATTTTTTTATTTCCATACTTTGGGGGCCAGGCGAGAACGAAGACCCCACAATATTTATGAACCACCGTTCTGCCAGATCAAACATACCCATTCCTGATCCTAGATACATCTTCTATCATTATATTTAACCAGTTTTTTAAAATAGTAAACCATATTCGTGACCACACACACACACACACACACACACACACACACACACACACACACACACACACACACACACACACACAGACGTTTAGCTTTATATTATAATATATATATATATATATATATATATGTATATATATATATAGCAATTAAGGTACATAGAATTTTCAGCAGTTCATCCCCGAGGGAATCGTAAAGTTACAGGGATGAAACTTGGGGGATTCAGGAGAGCTGGTTCGCAGTAGCTATTTTTATGTGCATCCCATAATTTTCTGGACATTCGATGTCTTTTTAATGGAAATCGCTGGAGACAAGGCACAAAGCCACTTGATGTAAGCAGCTAACAAGACCGAAAACTGATTATTGCAAAGACAAGCGATGCCTATTGATCTTAGTCTTTAAAAGGCCAAGTCTGTAAGTAGAAAGAAAACAATGAGCAGGAAGAGAGTTCCAAAAGCTACTGGAAGAAGAAGGTGTTTTACAATGAGGTATTAAAGCTACGAAATGATGGAAACCACTAGACCAACGAGTCAAACAAGCTGAAACAAAGGAAGCAGGGAATAGATCAGACAATTCCGAAGAATACATGCCATAATAGTATTTGTAGAAAAGACTGAGACCATCAACATCAGGTCCATAAAAGAGAAGTTGCAGTAAAGAAGGAGTGGAGTCAATCAAATTACAGATACGAGGTACCTTCAAAAAGTTTCCAGTGTTTTTTTTGTACAGGCATTTACACTTGTCATAGATTCTTGGAAATTCAGTTATTGCTATACATCTTATGAGATGACTGACCAATTTTTATGATTTCAAGCTCAAATGAACAGCTACGACAGGAATTGGAATACACTCTACTAAAGCCTAATTGTCACAGCTGGTGAATTTCAAAAATGCAATATGGAACGTGAAAATACTTTAAAAGAACGATATGCAATAAAATTCTGTTTTAAACTATCGAAAAAATACCACAGAAACGTATGGAATGCTCCAGGCTGCTTTTGGACTATCTTGCATGAATCAAACAGTTTTTGAGTTGTATAAGTGATTAAAGAAAGGTAGAGGGTACGAGGGATGATAGGTGTGGGAGGAGTAAGGAAGTCCAAACACCAGAAATGATTGGCCAAATAAAGAATTTCATGGGTAAGGACCGTCGTTTGTCTATAGAGACAATCAGTGCACAGTTTGGTATCAGTATTGGGACTGTAACCATAATTATTCGTGAGGAATGAAAGATGCAGGAGATTTCCACAAACGCACCAGTCGACAACTCCATCCTAGTCACAAACTATTAGCCCAAGATGGACACCAATACAGTTCCTCACCCTCCTTATTGTCCAGACCTTGCTCCCTGTGACTTTTAGTTTTTCTCTAACCTCAAGGAAAACCTTAGAAGTTGTCAGTATAAGACAATCGAAGAGATGAAAGAATCTGTGAGGGAGGTCATTGACATGTTGACACAAGGGGAAATCCATGTGGCAACAAGTGCATTGCAACCGAAGGAGGTTACTTCGAATGGGGAAAGAGTTTCAGTGTGTACTATCAATAAAAGTGCTCATACGAAAAAGTCTGGAAACTTTTTGGAAGCACCTCGTACGTTTCTGCAATTTATCAAGAATCTTCAACTGGGACTGATTGACCTGCCCAGACATGACAATCGTACTCCATACATGGGCGAATAGCTGATTGGTAGAGATAGAGAATGATAAAGTGTTTAGAGCGATAGAGAGAACTGATTTTACGAGAATCAGAAAGAGCAATGGATTTTATATATAGATTCCAAGAAAGATTTGATGAGAAAAGACAGCCAAGAAGTTTTCGAATCGATTTTTTTTTATCTAGAGCAACGCCACCCATAGGACTCTCAGGACGAAAAGGGACACGCCTGCGATTAATTATATAAAACTGAAATAATATTCCCACGTGATGAAAAAATATTAATATATTTGTCATGTTTCGTCTTTATTTAAAAACATAGCCAAGATTAATGACTTGGAGAAATATCATAGAAACACAATATTCGAAAATATATCGTGAGTTTTTGGCGCAAAAGGAATGTTTATTTCAGACCAAATATAATGACTAGAAACTAAAAAAGAAATGTGGTTCGTTTATGACGTAAAAATAATGATTTTATTCTTCTTGCAAACGAAACATAATCGTCGGAAATGTGCGATATTTTTATGAAATATAATCATCGAAAATGTGCGATATGTTTATGAAACATAATCGTCGAAAATGTGCGATATGTTTATGAAATGTAATGAGTGTTTCCTAAATGCACTATTCTCTCATATATTAAAAAATAATCATTCTTATAACGTTAAAAAACATTTTATTTGTTTTAAATAAATATCAGCGAGGATTTCTTTAATCAACGTTTATTTTAAACGCTAATATAATCAAACAACGTAATGAATTCTATAATTTATTCCATTAAATGAGATAAATTGTAATAATACTAACCAAACTAATACGAACCAAAAACAACTTGAATTTAGATTAAATCTAGCTATTTTACACCACATACCCAAAAAGCTTTGTATATAACATAGATGTTTTTCACTTGGTAATAACCACTTATTAAAGCCAAAAGGCTACTCGAGGGTAAGGGTTAATAAATGTAGTCATCACTAATAGAGTAGATTAGTTAGAATTTGATTGTTTATGGGGATGACTCAACAAGAACTTGTTTACGTTGGATTTGAAGATTACCATGTAGTCAACCGGAGAGCAGACCAGAGGAACAGTGTTTCACAGGCAGACAGTTGTAGGAAAGAAGCTTTGTTCATAGAATGTGCGTTTAGATTTAACAATCACGTAATACTCGCAGTAATTATTACAAAAAAAAATAAATATTCACGTCACAAACGAACCATATGTTTCCAAATATTGTACTTGTATGGCTTTTTTTTTTTTTTCAAATCAGTGATTTGGGAAAATCTTGAAATCAAGAGGAAACATTGATGAATATATAAATATTTTTGTATTTTCGTTTTTCATTATGTATATAATAATAAAAGAAAATGCACAAAATTGTTTATTTTAGCCTGACGATTCCGATGGGAATGAAAGGCGATAGATTCTGTTTAGCGTTATTGTCATATATTTTAAAACTATGTATATATATATATATATATATATATATATATATATATGTGTGTGAATATATATATATATATATATATCAGTCGCTTTAAGAAACTCTTTCTTATCTTTGAGCACTTTCAGTTGAAATAAAGTCGGTCAATTTAGCTCGTATGCACCGATCATCATATAACGATTATATATATATATATATATATATATATATATATATATATATATATATATATATATATATATATATATATAACTACTTCATTTACTCACATAAATTTAATATACGAAAGTATAGATTTATGCATAAGCCTGACGAACCCTATAGTGGATGAAACGCAGAATATTCAGTGTAGCTTAATTGCCATATATATTTTATAAATTACTATATATATATATATATATATATATATATATATATATATATATATATATATATATATAAAACGATGAACCTGGCCAGTACCAGATGGGTGACCATTTGGGACTTCCAGGTGCTGTATGTGCTCTTCGCTTATCTCGGCATTGTTTCCAGTCGTCTTAAACTTTTTCTTGCCACTGGACTTAAGCAGTGCCGATTCAGGAGAGGTGTGGTTGAAGATTGCACACCCTTGTCACATAGTTACACGCGTAGCTACCCCTACAGGGGTTATCCTTTGTCTCTCTCTCTCTCTCTATATATATTCTTTTTTTCTCCCTCTTTCTCTCTCTCTCTCTCTCTCTCTCTCTATATATATATATATATATATATACACACATATATATAGAGAGAGAGGGGGAGGGGAGAAAGAAAGAGAGAGAAAGAACTAGAAAGAGAAAGAGAGAGTGAGGGAAAGAGGAAGGAAAGACGTAGCAAATAAAATAGAGTGAAAAAGAGGAAAGATTGAAAAGAATGTATTTCATTATTGATCTAATATGTAAAGTAAAGTCAGTAGCTTTCTCGATTTCTTCCAATAAAATCAATTTTAAATTTCTGAAATTTTTAGTCGAGAGCTGATTGTTTATAACACTTGTATATATATATATATATATATATATATATATATATATATATATATATATATATATATATATATATATATATATATACTGTGCCTCTACTTTTCTTCAATGACGTTGATTTTATCTTAGAATATCCGTTTTAATCTTGGTGTCATAAATTTTCATGCAAACTTTAGTTTTCAATTTCCTCTGATGATATGAGCCGTTTATTCAAACTCCATGAAATAAGGTAAATGTCTTAAATCTTTGCATTCCTTGTCGAATAATAAATGTGTCATAAATTTTTAATTTACAAAATTTAATTCCAAATTTTTCTTTCTCTATTTCTCTATATCTCTCTCTATCTTTCTTTCTCTCTTTCTCCCTCTCTCTTTGTCTCTCTCTCTCTCTACATATATATATATATATATATATATATATATATATATTATATTTTCAAATAGAGATTAATTTCCATAATCAAAACCGTCACAGCCCATAAAAACCATAAAATGCACCGACCATAAGTACTAGACTCGAGTATCGCCCTTCATTTCGATTCCTCAGTAGAACACATTTGAACTTTGAGTCACTTGCATATGAGACGCTGTCTTCAAGAGAATGCATTAAGCATAAAACGCCTTTCTGGTCAGTATTCCTCACATAATCTTTTAACACCGTCCACAGGGAGGCACTTTGAACAGTCCTTGAGCGCATGAGGGGTCCTCCAAAGTTTGTTAATGATCAGGTTCTTCCATGACGGTATGATTGTCCAGGTCCTCCCCAATGGCAATGAGACGGGTGATTTTGAGATCAGCAACGGTGTGAAGAAGGGCTGCGCACTAGCCCCGGTCCTCTTCAACATCTTTTCCATTTGTATGCTGTCCGATGCTGTCCAAGATCTGGGGAAGGGGGTCTACATTCGTTACCGCTTGGACAGCTACCTCTTCAACCTCCGTCAACTCATAGCAAAGACGAGGAGCCTGCAAAATTTCCTCCAGGAGGTTCTCTTTGTCTACGACTGCGCACTAGTAGCCCACAGAGAACAAGACCTGTAGCGGATCCTGGACTGAGACATCCAAGCTCTTCTGCCTGAAAATCAACCTTGGAAAACAGAGCTTCTCCACAAACCTGCAATATACTCCCCCCCCATTGATTAGACACCACTTGCCAACGTAGAACATTTCAAATATCCGAAGAGCACCATATTCTGTGATCGCTCCTTGGACAGAGAAATTAACACTATAATCAGCAAGGCAAGTCAAGCACTGGGCAGACTCTGCAATCGAGTGCTCAACAAACACAACATCTTCCTATCTACGAAACTGAAAGTCTACAATAATGTGGTTCTTCCCTTACTCCTCTCTCATTGCGAGATGTGACACTGTATCGAAGGCATGTAAAGAAAGCAAAGCTCTTCCACTTGCGAGCTCTCCGCTCCATCCTGGAAATCAGGTGGCAGGACCGCATCAGAAATCTGGAGGTCCTAGACCAATCAAACCCACCAGTATAGAGGCCACCGTCATCAAGGTCAATTAAGTAGACACAAGATTCGAATGGAGGAGTGTCGGGTGTCAAGACGCTTGATGTATACAGAGCTTCAGACCGGTAAAAGAAACCAAGGTCGACCAAAATTGCTGTATAAGGACACGGTCAAAGCAAGTCTCCGGTGGCGTCACATTAAACCGAAACACCTGGATGGTTATGTCATGGACAGACCAAAATGGCGAAGCTCAGTTCAGAAAGCTGTTGCCAATTTTGGAGAGGATCGATGGCAGAAATTTAGAGAGAGAGAGAGATAGAGAGAGAGAGAGAGAGAGAGAGAGAGAGAGAGAGAGAGAGAGAGAGAGAGAGAGAAACCGCAGAGCAGCCTCAGCAGTGATCACAACAATGACCTCCGATGACGCCACTATTTAAGACCGTGTGCCTCAAGGCTGGGGCTGCAGGACCATCATAAACATGAATATACATAAACGATCACACATATATGTATATATATATATATGTATGCATGTGTGCATGTATGTGTGTACACATATGTATATTTATATATATATAAAAAAAAAAGAAAGGAGGAAAATCGTCTGCCTTAAACCACTAACCTTGTTCGATAAAATGCATGCCCATTGGCTGATAGGAAGGGGCGCGGGGGGATACTAGAAAGCTGATTGGCTAACTAAAATCCTCAACATATATAAAAACGAGAAACAACCACAGAATTCGAGCATAAGCCTGACGAATCCTATAGTGGATGAAACGCAGAATATTCAGTGTAGCTTAATCGCCATATATATTTTATAAATTACTATATATATATATATATATATATATATATATATATATATATATATAGGTTGAGCATTTGGGAATTGATATATAAATTACCATTAGCGTATGAAGCGATGCTCTTTGTGTAAACAAATTGAGCTTAGGTACTTTGGACAATGTCAAAACATTGTTAATTCACTGCCAGCATAGCATTTGTTAGAAGCTCAGATCGGATTTTGATCCTGGCTTGAGGTAGTTGCCTGTCTAGCCGCACTGATGAGCTCTGAAACAGCGAAACAGTACTGTATGATGATGACTATATATATATATATATATTTTTTTTAATATAATTATCCACTGACACGTGTTTCGTCGTCTACGATTCATCAGAGTGGCTGAATCTAGCGAGATTCGAAATCAGGATCCCATGACAAGTAGCCTAAACCTCTACCACGTGACCACCTCGCTTGACTACTGAATGTATCGCGTTTTTATGTAGATATTTTCATTTGTTTTTTGTTTTTTATTTGTTTTTGTTAGCGATACTCTTAGAACGAATTTAATTATTTATACGAAAGTGCATTTTTACCTAAATGCGAGTTGGGAATAATTTTCTCTTTGACCAATTTGGTACCCCCTCATTGGGGAGCGGCATATATATATTATTTTTAAAATATAATTATCCACTGACACGTGTTTCGTAGTCTACGACTCATCAGAGTGGCTGAATCTAGCGAGATGCGAAATCAGGATCCCATGCTAAGAAGCCTAAACCTCTACCACGGGACCACCTCGCTCGACTACTGAATGTATCGCGCTCATCAGGGCAGTAGACTGGATTGAAAAACAATTTTAATATTGATAACTCGTCATCCTAAAAATTACTTTTAAAATATCAATAAAACCAAAAAATATAAATAAAACATAAATAAAAATGAGCAAACTTTTAACAGACGACAGGAAGCGGCAAGCAGAATTTTTTTTTCTCGAACGAAAATTGATACGGACGCGCTCCAATAATTTTCAATTTTCTTGGTCCCTTTCTGCAAACCTTTTCTCCCTTTTCTCTTTCTTATCTTCTTTCTTTCTTTCTTTCTTCCCCTATCTCTCAGTATCTGTCTATTTCCCTCGTTCTTACTCCTTTTCTCCCCGCTTTACATCTTTCTCACTTTGTCACTCTCCCCCCCCCTCTCTCTTTCGTGATGTTGCGAGAACTGATGAAGGTCGCACGAGATTTGGAGAGCAAGATGGCCGATCGGCGTTGGCGGCCGAGTTGTAAGATGCGTAGCAAATATAATTTTTGACGTATAATTAGTTTTGGGCGAACAGTTTTGTCGAAGAGGTTAGAAGTGGACATTTTAAAATTAAATAAAAAAATATTTATGCGTTCATTATAATGAATTTTCGCGTGAACACGCATCTGTATGCTGGAGTCATTCAACAGAAGTTTGTGTGTGTTACATCAGTGTTTATATTTGTTTCATGTGTTTTAGCTATGTGGATGCATGTAATACACACACGCACATGTATATATACACACATATTACACGCAATCGCATAGATAAAATGATAGATGTATATATATATATATATATATATATATATATATATATATATATGCATAAACATATATATATATATATGTGTGTGTATGTGTGTATATATATATATATATAATTATTTACTGTAATAATTAAATACCTACAGACACCAGTGTTTCATCCTTTCGGGAATCTTCAGTGCGAGGTGTCACGATTACCACCAGTCGATAGATTCGAACCAGGCGACAGAGGCCATCTCTGGCTTCATTAACAAGGACCGTATCCATTCGGCTACCGTTAACCGCGTGAAATAACATGTAAATTAAAATTTTTGTTTTAAATTTTTAAATGTTTATTTTTTACTTTAATTTATATATATATATATATATATATATATATATATATATATATATATATATATATATATATATATACATATATATATATATGCATAATTTATATATATATATATGCATATATATATATGTATATATATATATATATATGTGCAGAAAAGCTTTAAGGAGGAATTTGCTAATCAAAGAAAAGCAAACTCCAAAACCAAATATAAATACAGTTATTTCTAACCTTCCCAAAATGTTCACCCATCTGATAGTGGCCAGGCTCAATGTTGCTTAAAATACAAAATGTGTATTTCATTTTACGTTACAATTGTTTCCATGTCCAGTCGACAATTTCAAACATTATATCGTTTGAAAATTTTCGAAAACCAGTATTTCTTCAGACTTTATGAATAAAAACACTTTTGACAATAGAGCATTTCTGAAGAGAAAGAAAAAGAAAGAAAAAGGAATAAGTCCCCTAACGGGAAAAAGCATGGGAGAAACATTTACCTTTGCGGTAGCTACGGAGAAGCCCATTTAAGTATTAATATATCGCCTAATTTTCGTATTCTTACTTAAGAACAGAATCATGAGAAGAAAACCCTAAGCCATTAAAATTGTTTTTTTTTTATATATATCCCATTCGTTGAGTTCCTAAATTAGATCTCGCTGTTTCTTTATTTCCCAATAAATAATTTTTTTATAAAAATAATTTTTTAATTTTTATTTCTATATTCATACATTCATTCGTAACAACCTTGCAATAACGTTACGGTCAATTTTAGTTTCGTATTATTGGCAAGTAATGTTTACATATTATCGTTATTATCTCCCTTTAACTGTTATAGGAAATAAAATCGACACCGTTTCCAACAGAATTAACTAGTAGCAATTAACATAATTGGATTATCTCCCTTCATAATTGCCTTTAGTAACGATATGAAAACATATTCAAGTAAAATGACAATGAACATTAAATAATAATAAATAGATTAGAATACCTTACTCGAAATGCTGTACAAGGATTTATATATATAATACAGCCTTTTTATTTATTCTTATTTTCAATTAAACTTTAAACCTAAAATGGTCAAATACCTAAGTACTAAAATAACGATAATATATATATATATATATATATATATATATATATATATATATATATATATATGCTAGCAAAAGTACCCGTCGTTGACTAGGTTCAGAAACAGCCTACAGAAAATGGACTCTGATTTATGAAAGTATGATAGGTTATGAAAAGGAAGGATTGTAAATTTGGGTTGAATATTGGGGTATCAAAACCAAAGCAAAATATGATGAAAGTAAAAATAAAATAGATAAACCCCATAATTTATTATACCATACCTGTTCACACTGTAACACCTATCATAATATTCTGTGGATTTATATTAAAAAACCTTGTTAAACTTAGTGACATATTTCCAGTCTATGGAGGTCAGGTGCGCACGAACACCCCATAATTTTATTATACCATATTTCTTCAAACTGAAACATAATTATAAAAGTATATTTACGCAGATAGATATGCAAAGTCTTCATTAAAGTTTGTGCCTATTTCCATTCCATGGAGGCCAGGCGCGAACGCAGACCCCACAATTTTCTTATACCATGTTAAAACATACGTATCAAAGTATTCTTATGTACATATATATAAAAAACACTTATAAACGTTTTTTTTTTAATTTTTACATTTTTTATTTCAATACTTTGTGGACCAGCCGCGAACGCAGACCCCACAATTTTAATGAACCATCGTTCTGTCAGATCAAACATACCCACTCCTATGTCTCGATACATCTTCTATCATTATATGGGATCAGTTTTTAAAAATAGTCAACCATATAGGAGCCTATTCGTGACCAGACACACACACACATTCAGCTTTATATTATGCATATATAATTGGTAGTTTATGCAAAATTGATAATCGAATATGTCTGAATTTGTGCACAGTTTGCATTAAATCCCTATTAAGCCATAACTGTGCATCGAACAAATATTATAATAGTTCGCTACGCCTTACCATATCAAGGTCCATACAAAATTTCAGCCAGATCGATCCTGTAGTTTATGAGAAAACTAGAGTAAACGAGGTATTGTAGTGACTAATCTGTATTAATTCCTTTAAATCCCTCTGAATCCATAACTATGCATCAAAGGGATACCATAATACTGATTTCGCTGCACCTTATCATAAAAAAACGCCCATACAAAATTCAGTCAGAACGGTCCAATAGTTTCCGAGAAAAAGTGGAACGAACAGACAGACAAACTAAGATGATATAATATATATAATATATTCTAAGAGCTTTTGACCAATTTTATAGCATTATTATTCTCAAACTTTCACAAAAAAAAAAAAAATAAAAAAATAAAATAAAATATCCGACTGGCAACTACTAACAATTTCCCCTACTCTCTATCTTTGCCTAAATCTAAACGCAGATTTCATGAACAAAGCCCTTTCCTAAAACTACCCGCTTTTGGAACACTATTCCACTGGGTTGCTTTCCAGCTGATTACAACATGGTCGTCTTCAAGTCCAATTTAAACAAGTTATTGTTGAGCCATTCCCTTAAATATTCAAACTATACCAAATTTCCATCACTAACGATTACTACGCTATTTTCCCCAGGACTACTGTATGCTCATTAACCCTGTTTCCCGAGTTGATTCGGGCCTTGATAAATGTTGACTACCATGTAAAAAAAAAATAAAAAAATAAAAAAATAAATAAAGTAGACTAAAAAAATTCAAATTAAAACGATCTTATCTATTTTACATGGCGTAACAAGATATGATCACAGCCTCGATAACATAGATACGAGAATAGATATTTCTTATTGCAGTAAACAGATTTTCTATGATGATGAGCATTTTGTTATCCGAAATGAATGAGAAAAAAGTTTAATTAAAGAAAATATCACGATTTTCAGTAAAATATTTGCATCTTATATATATATATATATATATATATATATATATATATATATATATATATATAATGAATAAATGACAAACGTCTATATTCCAAATGTCACAATGTTAACCACATAATAATTTATTTTTTTAATCCTAGTTACATTTACAAGTCTTGACAGTATCTGTTTCGTAGCGCAAAATCAATCATTTAATTATTATATCAATCAGTATATATATATATATATATATATATATATATATATATATATATATATATATATATATATAGATATTGAAAATGATTACGTATATAAATGGATACGTTTGAAAGCTACATATATATATATATATATATATATATATATATATATATATATATATACTAGAAGTTCAGCTTGGCTTGCTTGGGGCTTATGTACTGTTCATAACTTTATGTGCCGATGTATATATATATATATATATATATATATATATATATATATATATATATACATATATATTTTTTTTTTTTTTTTTGACTCATGTCCAGGTAGCCTAAATTTAAAATTTCCAGTGTTTAGACCCAAAATTGGCGGAGGAGTTTGTGTAGAGTCTGCGAATTTCCCCAAAACTGATTAAAAAGCTTGTCGCTTGTCTGAATAACTTTTATCTAACATTTCAAATAGCTGAATAATTTGCTAGAGACCGCAAAGGTCAATTCTTTTGAACTTTGACCCCTTTGCAGCCAAATTTTCGGCCAAAAACCGATTAAAAAGCTTGCCCAATGTCTGAATACACGTCATGTAAATTTACAAATGTTTGGAGCAAAAATTGGCTGGGTAATTTGGTAGAGACCGCAGAGGTCAATTTTTTCAAACTTTGACCTCAATTTCGACCCCTTAGCATTTATAAAATTAAAAAGTTTGATACATGTCCAAATATCCTACATCTAAATTTTCAAATGTTTCGATCCAAAACTGGCGGAGGTTGTCGGTAGAGTTTTCAAAGGCCAAATCGTTGAACTTTGACCCCTTGACTACTAAATTTCTGACCGAAAACCGATTAAAAAGATTTTCCCAAATCTCCATACTCCTCATGTCAAATCTCGAGTCTGTAGACCGAGTATTGACAGAGTTATTTGATAGGGAAATGTACACATACACAAACAAACAGACATTTTCACTTTTATAGATATATAGATTTTAATATAAATATTAAACTATTTTATATTTTAATATTTGTTGGGACCCTACAGACAAAGGAAGAAAGAGGAAAGAGAGAGACGAAGATACTCCTTATGTCTAATCTCGAGTCTGTAGACTGAAAATTGACAGAGTAGTTTGGTAGGGAAATGTACACACACAGACACACACATAGACAATTTCTCTTTTATTGATATATAGATATGTATATATTCAAGAATGTCTTATTGAACAGGAATGAGTTCTTCTTTTTTCCGATTTTGTTGCATAACTTTTCAATTCACCGAGCGGCCTTTTTTTTTTTTTTTTCGGCTGGCATGTTGTATGTTATGGCGCCCAGTAGTTGTTGTTTAGCTATATTCTTCTCAAACGCTTTCAGCGGTACATCCGATCGTCGTCAGGTGCGCTTGTTGTTATTGTCATTTTCTTCATCGAGGCTTGACGTATTTTCAGTTTGTTCTATTTTTTTTTAATTGCT
The DNA here is from genome assembly GCF_053919585.1 of Euprymna scolopes. Lineage (NCBI taxonomy): Eukaryota > Metazoa > Mollusca > Cephalopoda > Sepiida > Sepiolidae > Euprymna > Euprymna scolopes. The sequence continues at coordinate 92,412,588 of NC_136505.1, forward strand.
TACTGATTAGTATTCGCAGCCTTAATGAGATCTTCTTGACACGATTCTGCACTGGTCTACGAGAAGAATAGTGCATCTTAACTCAAGAAACAACGCAACGCTGTATACTCCACCAGAAAAGCTGAATTTTTGTGCTGGCATACGGTAAGACTAAGAGGCCGTAAGAAAGATATACTACAATATCTTCAAATGGTCAAGTAGAGAGATGGAAATAATGTCCTTTATTTTTGATCTCCCAACAAAAGTAGGGTGGACCTGTAAATTCACCCTTGTCCGTTCGTCCGTTCGTCTGTCCGCACTTTTCTCAATAACTACACTTGAGAATTTTTTGAAATTTTGCACAAACATTAAACATGATATGAGCAAAAAGTAACAGAATGGATTTTCCGGGAAAACTCCTGTTGCCGCCCTAAGGTTGCCTTTCGGGTTACAGTAGCTAATATACGTTTGCGCTTATTAAAAAAAAACAAAAAACTGATGCCATGGATTTTTATAAAACTTTCTGAAAAGTTGTAACTAACTGATTTCTATATAATTTTGTTTGTCTATACTTCGCAATAACTCTTAGGTCTGCCCCAGGGGCTCTTTTAGGGCTAATAAAAACACTCCATTTTTGGGACTATTTTATCGTATTTGTCCAAAATTTTCTGTGTATGTCTATTTAGCAGTTTTGCATGGTGCTGAACTCAAATTTAAACATGTTTAGGCCTTGGGGACTTTTGGGGCTAAATGGGGGGGGGTCAAATGATGGACTTAGTCATATCTTTTTTTGTATGGTAAAAACTCAAATTTACATATGTTAAGGCCTAAAACTGCACCGTTTGTTCATTTTTTCACCAGGATTTGGCGACCCCTGGGGACTTTGGAGGCTAAATAGGAGTGGGTAAATGCTGAAATTAGTCATTTTTTATATCCCTTGTGCACTCACGGGGGACCATGCATGCTTCACTTGTTTTTATTTACTTAACGTGTGAGAGGTAGATAAAAATCTTGATTCGACTCGCGGAAATCGATGTATTTCATATAGAAATCAAGTGTTTGCCCTGAAATTTTATATTGAAGCAATATATACATGACTCCGCCTATCTTGCGTTGAGCAGATCGGGAAATGATATACCAACTGATATTAGCGTATTAAACGATGCTTTGTGTGCAAACAAATCGAGCTTAGGAGTTTGGACAATGTCAAAATTCACTACACACATAGCAGTAGCCGAATAGCGTAACGATTAGATGCGCCGACTATCATGTTTCTCACCGACGAGCATGTTTCGATCCTTGCTTGAGGTGGTTACTTGTCTAGTTTCACTGATGAGCTATGATACAACGAAACAGTAGTGCATGTGGATGACTATATATATTATAAGTCGGAAATGTCAGGGTTGTGATTATTGTTGTTAATATTTTATTATTTATATTATTGTTCTTCTTCTTATTATTATAATTATTATTATTATTATTATTATTATTATTATTATTATTATTATTATTATCTATATAATAATAAAACTCAAATGACCTTGTAACGAGTGATGTAACCCACTTTCCCGTTTACGCCATCCAGTTGCGCATGCGCGCATAAACATTAACCCACAAATCGCTTCTTTTGCAGATTTTGACCTGCGCACTGAAATATTAACGTTATTATTTCGAAATTATTATTTAACATGGGGAGAAGCGGGTGTTTTGCAACTATTCTTTATTACAACTATACTGTCGCTATTTTCTTACAACTAAACAACTTTAACCCGTTGACAAACATAAGAACAATTGTAGTAAAGCCAAGACTACTACTACTACTACTACTACTACTACTACTACTACTACTACTACTACTACTCTTTATCCGTCCCTTTTTCTCCCTTCCTTCCTTCTTTTTTATTTTTTGTTTACATCTCTAGATACACAATAGTTGTGTGAGAACAGTGAATTCGTTGACACATTTACTAATCTGTTTCAATATTAGTTTTATTTTATTTATTTAGGTTTTATTTTTTTGCTTCAGGTTTTATAAATTATTTTTTTAAGATTTTAAGTTTCTATAACTTGGTTGAAGGATTCCAATATGGGTTTTTCATTCTTACATTTCTCATCGGTAGGTTCATGTGCGTTTTTGCTGCTTAATGACTTTCGTCAGCGTTCGATTCGTAGGAAAATCATGTTTATTTTTCGATTTTTGAGCGACTATTCGGAAAAGTAGGTAACTTTACACGGATAGGGAGGATTTTTTTTTTCATGTTATTATTCGTCTTATTAGTTAAAAATTCAACGACTGTTTTTATTTAATTATTACACGGAGGTCTATTGTCACATATAATTTTTAGATGGTGGAAAGGAAATTAGCATATTTAGCAGTTCAATTTATTTCAGGCGGGGGTGAGAGTGTAATTCCTTTTGATATTGTAAATTATAGCTACAGCCCTACTGTAACACACATGCAGCGCTAACGCAAACAAGTATGTACCCAAACTCAGGTTAATTCCATTTTCGATTTTTAAAAATTCATTCCGTCGGATTTGTTTTAGCTTTTTATTATGAAAGAAAAAAATTTAAAAAAGAAACGGTAAATATTCGGTTTAGTGGAACTGTATAAATGATTGTCTGTGTTGTAATTTTAAATATTTTCAACCTCGCCAGTGGATATTAAAAAAAAAAAAAAAAAAAAAAAAAAAACAACAACAAACAAACAAACAAACAAAAACAAAAATAACAAGATAAAAACAAACAATCAACAAAAGAAATTAAAAAAACAAAATGGCGGAAGCATCCGCCAAAGTTTTGTTATAGAATCGCCATCATTTAATGAAATACAAATTAAATTAAAACGGCAGACTGTATCTTTTAATTTTATTTTTTATTTTTGGAGAAAAATATTCATTTTACTGGTCGACTCGTTTGAGCCAGCGACCAATTAATTTAATCCCAAGTCTCATCACGTTTTTGTTTTTTATATAAATCTTTTTTTTTTTCGAGCGTCGATTTTAAAATATCTCCGGGGACGGTCATGTTGGACGGGCTCAGCTTGCTTCATTTCTAGACAACTAAAAGCGCACGATATGAAACGAAGTAGATTTAAAAAAAAAAAGAAAATAAGAATGAATATCGGCAACTTTTAGATTTTCTTTTTTTATTATTAAATATTATTTTGATACGTCATTGCATTTCTGTGGTAGACTCTGTCTGTCTCCGGACAGACCACGTTTCATCATCATCATCATCATCATCATCATCATCAGCAGCAGCAGCAGCAGTAGTAGCAGCAGTAGTAGCAGCAACAGCGACAACAAAAACAGCAACAGCAACAGGTCCCAACTCTCTTCCTGATCTACATCAATGATCTCCCAAATCACATCCTTACATACATAAAAAATTACGGAAAATAATTGAATAGAATTTTAATAACAATTAATTTATTGTTTAGAGTTCCACAAACTCCGAATGACCAGAAAATGGACTGTCTGCCGTCTTCATTTAAAAAAAAAAAAGGAAGATAATCTACGTTTGGCTTCACACGTGTCATTCGGAGTTTGTTTATTCTGAATAGTAATTTAATTTTTCGTACATTTCTGGACTTTTTAGATGAGAATTAATTATTCATGTTATTTAGATTCTTCGCTTTATTCAATATTGAATAACTCACAACTTTATTCAGTATTACGCAACTTTAATTTCTCTCTGATAGGTTCATAAGAATAGTAGTTGATAAGCAGAAATCAGAAGCTCTTGGTATTAATGCTGGAGTCCCTCACGGGTCCATCCTGGGCCTAACTCTCTTCCTGATCTACATTAATGATCTTCCAAATCACATCCTTACATCATTCGGAGACATTTATGCTGACAACACTGCAATCTTTGGTAGCACATCAAAGACCGGAAACGACCAAGTTCTCTCTTATTCTCTCTCCTCTGATCATGAACATGTGGTACAGTGCGGAAAGGAGTGGCTGGTTACTTTTAATGCATCTAAAACTAAGCTTCTATCTCTACACCATCTACGCTCTGGTGCCAATCTGGCATCGGTTGAAATGGATGGCTCTTGTCTTGGAGAAGCTTCATGTTTTGACAAGCTTCTAGGCTTGACCTTTACTCTTAACCTGAAATGGAACACGTATATCAAATCCATGGCCAAGGTCGCTGGAAAAGTAGTGGGATCCTTCTACCACTCTAGTAAATATCTCACTCCTGATGAAATTCTCTACCTATATAAAAGCCAGGTACGGCCAGCGATGGGTACTGTTACCACATTTGGGCAGGGGCTGCTAGAAGCAGCTTATCCTACCTTGACAGAGTTCATAATAGACCTCGTAGCCTTGTAAGGGATGCCCTTTTCTTTTCCCTGCAACCTCTTTCCCACAGAAGAGACATTGCGAGCCTATCTCCGCTTTATCGTTATTTTCATGGCAAGTGCTCAGCTGAGATTCAACCTATAGTCCTCCCCTCGCCAAACTTTCACGAAAAACACTGGTCTCGCCAAAACAACTATTAATAATTTCTTACACTCTTTATCTGTGTCTAAACCATATATGTAGATTTCATGAACAAAGCTTCTTTCTTAGAACTGCACGCCTGTGGAACTCTCTTCCGTTTGATTGTCTTCAAGTCCAACGTAAACAAGTTCTTGATGAACCGTCCCCCTAAGTAATTCAATTTACAAAATTCCCACTACTTATGTTTACTACGCTGTAATCATATTAACTAATGTATACCCATTAACCCTTATCCTCGAGTCGCCTTCGGGCCTTGATAAGTTGTAATTTCAGTGTAAAAAAACAGTAGCTACAACAACAGCAACAACAACAACAGCAAAACACCAACAAAAACTTCACCAACACCATCACCACCATCACCACGAGCAACAACAGCGACTACAACAACAAAAAGTTAAAAATAACAAGAGCAAGAACAACTAAAACAACCATAACAACAACAACAACAACAACAACAACAACAACAGCAACAGCAACAACAACGAAAACAACAGTAACAGCAACAGCAAAAAAACCAATGCAACAACAACAACAATAGCAATAACAACAAAAACAAGAAAAACAATAACAACAACAAGCACAACAATTTTTTTTAGTTTCACTCCATCTTTTTCGTTGCTTTTTTATATTGAAATAAAATATTTAGGTTCTAATATATGCATCCATTTTCAGTTTTTACTTCAATAGTGCTCAATACACTAGTAGAGCTAGGTAGTAGGTTAGAAAGACCTCCATATATATATATATTTATATATACGCACATATATAATATAGAGGTCCTTCTAAAAGTAAGACATATTTTTAACTCAATACTAAAACGTTGAAGAACTGCAAAAACTTTGTGCTACCATATTGTTGGAGACGCCCCTCCATGGGATTAATGGACTATCTCATGACGTAATTTCCGTTGGTTTTGTCACTTCCGGTATCGAGACAGGTGCCCAACAGTCTGAGATTGGTACGCGACGAAGCCGGTTGTGTGCAAACGCCTACCGTTGAGGAATGGTATTTCCAAACGATATTTGCTTGTAATTTATGTGAATACATGTTTCGTTTCTAAAAATCCTGTGTTCCTTTCGTTTATTACCATTTAACCCCAAAACAACTGGCGGCGAGGATTCGACTTTCACACGGGTTAACTCCACAAAAAAGAAAAAATGAAATTCTAATTGACTTCAAAAGAACAACGGTTTTACAAACGAAGAAGTCGACTGGCAAAAATGTCCTAAAAACAAAAAAAAAAATTAATAAATAAAGGAACGAACGAACAGCAAAGTTATCGAAAGTTATCTATTTGTCTATATTTAAATTGAAAAAAAAAACTGTGCTAAACGCATTTTTTGTAATGCTTAAAAAATCAGGCAAGGTACAGTTTGGGATTGCGCAATCCTTGCTTCACAATTACACGCGCAGATACACTCACAGGGGTATCCATTGTCTCTTGAAACTGAACGGAGAATCAAATTCTAAAGTAACAAACATCTTGCAGCACAACTCCCTACTTTCTATGCCCGTTTTAAACCTTAATTCTATCCACAGTGGCTCCTTACGCCCGAATGGCAATACGTCTTGTTTGGAATTAAATAAACTTAAAAAAAGAGAAAAACAAAGGAGTATACAGTTATTTTGATTGTAACAAGCCGCTTTTTAAAAATGTACAATCCAGTCGATCAATTTTCAAGCCTTCAAACTGGACCTCTTTCCGCCATATTTTATCTGACTGCTTTGCTTTTGAAATTGCCCAACTTGTAATTTGTATAAGGTGTGTGCGGTGTGGGGCAATCAGATGGTTTGACGATGCACCCTCGTATTTCTATGAAAGGCTTTGTTGTCGACGATCGGCCTATAACGCTTTAGTTACGACCACATTTACCGAGGGGTGGTAACTTGGGGTTTTCCGCACCTCGGGGACGCTACTTAAACGACGGTTACGTCCTGGCACGGCAATCAGCTCTTCAAGTGACGTTCCCATGACGCGGACAAATCAACTTACTCTCCCCGGTAAACGATTTTGTCATGATGGTGCCGTGACCAGGCTGTACCCCCCTCCCCGCCTACACATCTCTACGGTGCGTATAAATCAAGTCAGACTCCCTGGTAACTGATAGATTGTAATTGCATTTTCATGGTTTTTTCTTTGCACCAATTTGGCATCTGATTGGGTACCACAATAATGATCGGAAACAGCAAATTAAAGGGAATATTGTCCAGAATATTGTGGATCCATGGAATGTCCAGCAGCGCAATATGACAATAATATTACTCCGATTACTTACATGAGCATGATATATAAATTATTATTATTTCATTTGACTAGACGTAATAGTGACCCGTTGGGTCACAGTAATTAACATTATGTTTTCTACTTGGATTTCGTTTGGCAATTGAAAAAAACTGTGGCTTATTTGTTAATACATTCTTCTTGCAGAGAGAAAGAGAGAGAGAGAGACAGAGAGGCAAAGAGAGAGAGAGACAGAGAGAAAGAGAGAGAAAGAGAAAGAAAGAGAGAAAGAGACAAAAAAAACAGACAGACGAACATCATTCACGCTAAGCGAGTTAGACCCACGTCATCCTAAAAAGGAAGTTCTAAGGAACTATTAAGTTCACAAACGGTCTCCAGTCGAATGTATATCAGGAGAGATGGCAGAGTTAATACATTCGAGAGAGAGAGAGAGAGAGAGAGAGAGAGAGAGAGAGAGAGACGAACATCATTCACCCTAAGCAGGTTAGACCGACTTCATCCTAAAGAGGGAGTGCCAAGGAACTATTAAATTCACAAACGGTCCTCAGTCGAATGTATACCAGGGGAGATGACAAAATTAGTTACTTCTTTTTGTAGTTCTTGCAAGGAGATTTCAAGATTCGCCATGTATACGGCGCCTGGTACTTTTCAAATGGTTCCTTGCGTCTCAATGTCATTATGTCTTGATTGGGATGAAATAAAATAAAAGGAACGAAAAAAATACTTACAATTGTGACCTAGGCGACTCTTCGAAGCGTAACACTCGATCTGCAGAGAGAGAGAGAGAGAGAGAGAGAGAGAGAGAGAGAAAGAGGGGGGGAAGAGTGAAGTAGACAGATACACAGACAAACAGAGAGCAGTTATCTTCCTCTCGAGTTGACTTTTTAAGGCATAACATTGGAATGTTAGATGGAAAGAGAGAGAGAGAGAGAGAGAGAGAGAGACAGAGAGAGAGAGAGTGAGAGAGAGAGAGAAAAAAAAGAAAGACAGACAGAGAGAACCTGCCTTTCCATTCTTTTTCTGAAATATTCCTACTATTCTTCTGCCTTAATACTATTTAATCCTTAGCCAAGCTATAGTGGTTTTCTATTAAGATTAAACCTCTTAAAAATTAATGAAAATAATAGTTTCTGAAAGTTTCTTTAGCAATTTATTATTATATTTTTTTATTAAAGCACTTAAATTAAGTACTGTTAATATCGCCAAAATTATTACACATATATAGGAAAATAAGACAATAAAAACACACAAGAAATAACACCAAACATTAATTTATTATAAACTGTTCAAGAATAATTAAGAAAATTAGGCACATAAAATGGCTGTGTTGATCCTTGTTTTCTGTATACAACATTTTTAAAGGCTTTTTTTAGTATTATTAATAAAAAGCAATGAGCCGTTTTAAATGTAATGTACCTATTTACTATGCCTCCCTACGGGACAGAGTTAGACACCAGGGTCGTTTTTTAACGTGGAGAAAAGGTACAAAAATAAAAATTGTCTCAGTCGTGAAGGATTTCTCCTCCACCGAAAGAGAACAAGAAAATGAAGTGCAGCATCTGAAGAACGGATGGTATTTATTTGCTCCCCCACCGAGCAAATTAGGCACAAGGCCGATTTTTAATGTGAGGAGTGAAGGGAGGGGGAAGGGAAAAAGGGGACCAGTTCCCGAGAGGTGGGAAAGGGGAGCTGGTTAATGGTCAGGCATGTGGGGTTGCCCCCACATCTGGTCTTTGCTAGTCATAGCTAGTCATAGCTTGCAGTATCTGCCGGAACAGATGGTATTTATTTGCTCCCCCACCGAGCAAATTAGGCACAAGGCCGATTTTTAATGTGAGGAGTGAAGGGAGGGGGAAGGGAAAAAGGGGACCAGCTCCCGAGAGGTGGGAAATGGGAGCTGGTTAAAGGTCAGGCATGTGGGGTTGCCCCCACATCTGGTCTTTGCTAGTCATAGCTAGTCATAGCTAGTTATAGCTTGCAGTATCTGCCAGAACAGATGGTATTTATTTGCTCCCCCACCGAGCAAATTAGGCACAAGGCCGATTTTTAATGTGAGGAGTGAAGGGAGGGGGAAGGGAAAAAGGGGACCAGCTCCCGAGAGGTGGGAAATGGGAGCTGGTTAAAGGTCAGGCATGTGGGGTTGCCCCCACATCTGGTCTTTGCTAGTCATAGCTAGTCATAGCTAGTTATAGCTTGCAGTATCTGCCGGAACAGATGGTGTTTATTTGCTCCCCCACCGAGCAAATTAGGCACAAGGCCGATTTTTAATGTGAGGAGTGAAGGGAGGGGAAAGGGAAAAAGGGGACCAGCTCCCGAGAGGTGGGAAATGGGAGCTGGTTAATGGTCAGGCATGTGGGGTTGCCCCCACATCTGGTCTTTGCTAGTCATAGCTAGTCATAGCTAGTCATAGCTTGCAGCATCTGCCGGAACAGATACTACACTTTGATCTTGTCCTGGTATTTATTTGCTCCCCCACCGAGCAAATTAGGCACAAGGCCGATTTTTAATGTGAGGAGTGAAGGGAGGGGGAAGGGTAAAAGGGGACCAGCTCCCGAGAGGTGGGAAATGGGAGCTGGTTAATGGTCAGGCATGTGGGGTTGCCCCCACATCTGGTCTTTGCTAGTCATAGCTAGTCATAGCTTGCAGTATCTGCCGGAACAGATGGTATTTATTTGCTCCCCCACTGAGCAAATTAGGCACAAGGCCGTTTTTAATGTGAGGCAAAAACCAGCTCCCCTTAAAGTAGGCAAAAAGGGGGCACTCTGGTTACCAAAAATAATAATTGTCCCAGTATAGAGGGTTTCCCCTCCATTGACTGGTACAAATTATCTTAAGTGCAGTATCTGCCGGAACAGATGGTATTTATTTGCTCCCCCACCGAGCAAATTAGGCACAAGGCCGAGTTTTAATGTGAGGAGTGAAGGGAGGGGGAAGGGAAAAATGGGACCAGCTCCCGAGAGGTGGGAAATGGGAGCCGGTTAAAGGTCAGGCATGTGGGGCTGCCCCCACATCTGGTCCTTGCCAGTCATAGCCAGTCATAGCTTGCAGTATCTGCCGGAACAGATACTACACTTTGATGGTATTTATTTGCTCCCCCACTGAGCAAATTAGGCACAAGGCCGTTTTTAATGTGAGGTAAAAACCAGCTCCCCTAAAAGTAGGCAAAAAGGGGTCACTCTGGTTACCAAAAATAATAATTGTCCCAGTATAGAGGGTTTCCCCTCCATTGACTGGTACAAATTATCTTAAGTGCAGCATCTGCCGGAACAGATGGTGTTTATTTGCTCCCCCACTGAGCAAATTAGGCACAAGGCCGTTTTTAATGTGAGGTAAAAACCAGCTCCCCTAAAAGTAGGCAAAAAGGGGTCACTCTGGTTACCAAAAAAAATTAATTGTCCCAGTATAGAGGGTTTCCCCTCCATTGACTGGTACAAATTATCTTAAGTGCAGTATCTGCCGGAACAGATGGTATTTATTTGCTCCCCCACCGAGCAAATTAGGCACAAGGCCGAGTTTTAATGTGAGGAGTGAAGGGAGGGGGAAGGGAAAAAGGGGACCAGCTCCCGAGAGGTGGGAAATGGGAGCCGGTTAAAGATCAGGCATGTGGGGCTGCCCCCACATCTGGTCCTTGCCAGTCATAGCCAGTCATAGCTTGCAGTATCTGCCGGAACAGATACTACATTTTGATGGTATTTATTTGCTCCCCCACTGAGCAAATTAGGCACAAGGCCGTTTTTAATGTGAGGTAAAAACCACCTCCCCTAAAAGTAGGCAAAAAGGGGGCACTCTGGTTACCAAAAATAATAATTGTCCCAGTATAGAGGGTTTCCCCTCCATTGACTGGTACAAATTATCTTAAGTGCAGCATCTGCCGGAACAGATGGTGTTTATTTGCTCCCCCACTGAGCAAATTAGGCACAAGGCCGTTTTTAATGTGAGGTAAAAACCAGCTCCCCTAAAAGTAGGCAAAAAGGGGTCACTCTGGTTACCAAAAATAATAATTGTCCCAGTATAGAGGGTTTCCCCTCCATTGACTGGTACAAATTATCTTAAGTGCAGCATCTGCCGGAACAGATGGTATTAATTTGCTCCCCCACTGAGCAAATTAGGCACAAGGCCGATTTTTAATGTGAGGGGTGAAGGGGAAATGGGGACCAACTCCCCGGGGAGTAGGGGAGCTGGATAGTGACAATTGGTATGAAGGGTTGCCCCTTCATTGACCAAGGTCTTATATGTGGGGTTTCCCCCACATATGGTCTTTGCTTGCAGTATCTGCCGGAACAGATGGTATTTATTTGCTCCCCCACCGAGCAAATTAGGCACAAGGCCAATTTTTAATGTGAGGAGTGAAGGGAGGGGGAAGGGAAAAAGGGGACCAGTTCCCGAGAGGTGGGAAATGGGAGCTGGTTAATGGTCAGGCATGTGGGGTTGCCCCCACATCTGGTCTTTGCTAGTCATAGCTAGTCATAGCTAGTCATAGCCTGCAGCATCTGCCGGAACAGATGGTATTTATTTGCTCCCCCACCGAGCAAATTAGGCACAAGGCCGATTTTTAATGTGAGGAGTGAAGGGAGGGGGAACGGAAAAAGGGGACCAGCTCCCGAGAGGTGGGAAATGGGAGCTGGTTAAAGGTCAGGCATGTGGGGTTGCCCCCACATCTGGTCTTTGCTAGTCATAGCTAGTCATAGCTAGTCATAGCTTGCAGTATCTGCCGGAACAGATGGTATTTATTTGCTCCCCCACCGAGCAAATTAGGCACAGGGCCAATTTTTAATGTGAGGAGTGAAGGGAGGGGGAAGGGAAAAGGGGACCAGCTCCCGAGAGGTGGGAAATGGGAGCTGGTTAAAGGTCAGGCATGTGGGGTTGCCCCCACATCTGGTCTTTGCTAGTCATAGCTTGCAGTATCTGCCGGAACAGATGGTATTTATTTGCTCCCCCACTGAGCAAATTAGGCACAAGGCCGTTTTTAATGTGAGGTAAAAACCAGCTCCCCTAAAAGGGGTCACTCTGGTTACCAAAAAAAATAATTGTCCCAGTATAGAGGGTTTTTATTTAAATGCTGCCCACATCAGCATTATGTGGCACAAGGCCGGAAAGTGGGAACCCCGCAGGCTCCCCTAAAGGAGGGGCACTCCTGCAATTTTAAAAATTGCCTGAGTAACCCCGTCGGCATTCCCCGGTCGGGGCGCCTCAGGCAGCAAGCAATAAACTTGCCCCACTGGAAAGCCCGGTGGCAAGGCCTGGGAGGGTGGACCTCCTAGGTATTACCCAGGCGATTGTCCCAGTATAGAGGGTTTCCCCTCCATTGACTGGTACAAATTATCTTAAGTGCAGTATCTGCCGGAACAGATACTACACTTTGATCTTGTCCTGAGGTGTAACGAACGAAACAAAAATCATCGCTTGAAACTTATATTCATTTAAATTAAAAACTACGTAACATATTGAGCCTACGTTGAGCTTTCGTTAAATTGTTTTTTAATTAGAAAGACGGGAGTTTGCAAAACCAGTTTAAAACAACGAACAAAATGCAAATACCCACCGTTCTGCTCGATATGACTCCTCTTCTATTTTCTCGTTTGAAGCTTAAGTTTTAAATATAATTCCTGGCAGACCTGTACGAGAGTGCTCCCCCCCGCTAAAATGCGTGTTTTTCACTTAAAATTTTTTTTTTCTGACGATTACAATAGATTACAGACTTAATTATCATATTAGCAGAAAAAATAATTTAAAAAAAAAATTTTTTTTTTAAAAACTTTTTAGAAGGGGTTCACATTCTCGTTATAACGTTCTAATCACGTGACACGTCGGTAAAGAAATGGACAGTAAGTCGGGTAGCAATGAAGTAGAACGTTACAACGAGAAAGTGAACCCCTTCTTAAAAGTCATTAATTTTTTTTTTCAGAATTTTTTTTCTGCTAATATGATACTTAATCGTCGGGGGAAAAAATTAAAAAAGTGGAAAACACGCATTATGTACGTGATTTTTGGAATATGATATCTTCGTTCTGTAACGAGTGCATACATTATACAGACTTTTATGTATTTTCTTTACTTCTAATTGCTGCCATAAGTGCCAATCTGAATAAACACCAAACTGATTCTCGAAACGGAAGTAACAAAAAACAAACAAACACTGTTTACTTTGCGTTTAAATTTTTTTTTAATATATATATATATATATATATATATATATATATATATATGTATATATATATATCACTCATATACTAACAAACACGGACCATGCCATTTTTTGCAGTATCTTTTGATGAAGTTGAGATGTGGTAAATCAGCCTTACGTTTAATGCAGTTTAGGGCGGACCTGTACGAGAGTGCCCACTCCTTAAAAATGCGTGTTTTTTTTACCATTTTTTCCGACGCTTATCATAGATTACAGACCTAAGTATGATATTAACAGAAAAAAGTTTGAAAAAAAAAATTAATGACTTTTATGAAGGGGTTTCACTTTCTCGTTATAATATTCGAATCACGTGACACGTCGGTAAGGAAATGGACAATATGTCAGGCAGCAATGAAGTAGAACGTTATTACGAGAAAGTGAACCCCCTTCTTAAAAGTCATTGAATTTTTGTTTAAAACGTTTTTTCTGCTAATATCATACTTCTGTAATCTATGATAATCGTCGAGAACAGTTTATAAGAAGGCGTAAAACATATACAGGTCCGCAAATTTTCATTTTTTTCTGTCGTACTTGAATTAAAAAAAATATTTTTATTGTTAACGTTGGTGCCTTTGTCTGTCAGGATTAAGCTTCAAATATAATTTTCATTGATCTGACACATCTGAATTTCAAATAGAATTCTATTTTTTTTTCTGTAACGAAATTTTAAAATAAAGTTCTTATTTGTCTGTAAGGAAATTTTAAAATAGAATTCTCTTTTGTCTGAAACGAAATTTTAAATAGAATTTTTTTTTGTATCGAAATTTTTAAAATATAATTCTCTTTTTTCTGTAAAGAAATTTTAAATCAAATTCTCTTTTGTCGCTAACAAAATTTTAAAATATACTTCTCTTTTGTCTGTAACGAAATTTAAAAATAGATTCTATTCTGTCTGTAACGAAAATTTTAAATGGAATTCTTTTGTCTGTAACAAAATTTAAAAATATAATTCTCTTGTCTGAAACGAAATTTGAAAATAGTATAATTTGTCTGTAACGAAAATTAAAAAAAATAATTCTTTTTCTGTAATGAGAATTTACAAATCGAATTCTGTTGTCTGCAACGACATTTTAAAATGAAATTCTGTTTTGTTTGTGTTATGTCTTGCAATAAGCCACAAAGAAAACAGAACCACGGAACAGAGTTTAAACAATGTATTACTAGAACAACAACGTAAAAAGGTTACAACTGAAAATAGTAGTAAACGTCACCGAGCATGGGAAGGTCGCTCTGGTGTTTAATCCACACCTGGGATCAAGAGGTCTATAGTTTATATAATGGATAGAACTGTCCATTTGGAAGGTGATTCCCTCACAAAAGCTGATTTCCACGGTTGTGAAAATCAGTATTTCTTCCTTTTGGGGCAGACCACCAAGGGGTCTGTGCGCTTCCTCTTTCTGCCGGAGCGTCTCGGTTCTGACATCCCTTTTGGAGGGTCTATGTCAAACAGTCATACACAGTTTCAATCGCCTCACTGCCGTCCTGCGGTGGTTCTTCTTGATCCTCGTAGAAGCGTTTCCTGATTTGGTTCAGGTGCCTCCTTTGTTGGAACTTTAAGCTCTGAATGAGGTGTGTAACATGGCCAATTCTTCGTAAGATCGTGCCCTGTTCCCCCCCAAAAAACGTTATTTCTAAAATGTCTAAAATACATGTTATATCCGATGTTAAATCGTTTCGTTGGCATTATAGAGGTTCTGTTCTGTACTATGTGTTTGGGTAGCAGTTTATCAAATACGGATTTTATTTTCCGCCCAAACATGATTTCTGCTGGGAATCCCGCATCTGGTTTGTTCGGATTTCTCGTAATTCTGTAAATCTGCAGAAATTGCTGAAGGGCCTTTTCTGTCGGTGTACCGGAGCCTTTTTTAATGCCCTTTTAAGCGTATTAACGAAGCGTTCGGCCTGGCCGTTGCTTCTGGCGTGGTACTGGGGTGTCGTAATATGCATGACTTGACACGTCTCGCAGAATTCTCTGAACTCTGTCGACGTGAACTGTGTAGCGTTGTCGTTAACCAAACAGTCTACAACCCCAAACAGAGCAAACAATTCCAATAAAAAAATTGTCGTTGTTGCGTGGTCGGCTTTTTGCATCTTAGTACCTCTGGCCATTTAGAGTAAGAGTCGACTACTATCAGGTAGTAAAAATCTTCCACAGGTCCCGCATAATCGATGTGGATCCTCGACCATGGTTGTTCAGTCTTAGGCCAAGTTCATATGTTATCGATGGTGCTTTTTGCAGCCAAAGCACAGCCTTTGCATCTGTTCACCATGTCGGTAATATCTTGGTCCATAGTTGACCAATGAACAAAACTTCTCATTAGGCGTTTCATTCTGTTTATTACTGGATGCCCCATGTGAAAATCCCTGAGAATTCTTTTTTGAAGGGTTTTAGGGCTGACAACCCTTTCACCGTATAACAGTATTTCGTCGCAACTAGAAAAATGTCTGAACTGGTGTCACCCAGTGCTAATTTCTACTTCGTGGTTTGAATGTCAGTTAGGGATTCTGACTTAATTTCCTGAAGTGTGACCGGCAGTTCGCGGATAATATTGTTTATCATGGTTTTCACATCACTATTAATACGTAGTGCCGCGATTACTGAATCTTCAAGAGGTTCCATTTTGGCAAGAATCAGTCTCAATAGACCGTCTGCATGGGCTAGTTGTTTTGAGGGGAGAAATTGAATTGTAAAATTATAGTTCAGCAGAATAGTTCCCCATCTTAATAGTCGGTTCGTAATGAATGTTGGAAGTCCTTTTTTGATCCAAAAATGGATATGAACGGCTTATGGTCGGTTTGTAGAAAAACATGTCTTCCGTACAACAACCGGTGGAATTTTGAAACAGCAAATATAATTCCTAGGGCCTTTTTCTCGATCCGAGAATAATTCTTTTCCGCTGACAAGAGAGTCCGTGATGCGAAAGCAATTGGCTGTTTCGAGCCATCCGGCAGTCGATGTGGTATGCACGCCCCAACGCCATATTGACTAGCGTCGCTAGCTACTATAATTTTCAACTGCCGGTTGAAATGCGCTACGAATAGTTTTGAAGTCAGGATTTTTTTTATTTCTTCGAATGATGTCTGGCAATCTTCTGTCCACTCCCAAGACTTATCCTTTTTTAGCAATTCATTAAGTGGTGCGCGCAATTTGTGCATATTTGGGATGAACCCCTGGTAATAATTTGCCAAACCTAAAAAACTCTGAAATTGAGCTATGTTTACTGGTGCCGGCATTTCTTTAATAGCGGTTGCCCTATCTGGGTCTGGGTGTCTGCCATCTTTATCGATTATTTGACCCAGGTATTTAATTGTTTGTAAAAAGAACTCGCATTTATCTGCTTTGATCTTAAATCCATAATCTTGTATTTGACTGAATACTTGTCTGATATGTTTTTCATATTCCTCCCTGCTTTTGCTCGCTATGATAATGTCATCAAGATATGCGATTGCGATGTCCAAGCCGGACAGCATAATATCCATTACTTGCTCGAATATTGCGGGTGCCACCTTGACACCAAACGCGAGTCTTTCGTATCTGTATAAACCACGATGAGTGTTAATACAGAGGAGGTTAGCACTTTTGTCGTTTACCGGAATCTGTAGGTAAGCGTCGCTTAGGTCGATCTTAGAAAAAAAAACTTAGCGCTATTTAATTTCGTGAACACTTCTTCTGGACTAGGTAATGGATAGTGTAAATCTTCTAAGGACTGTTGAGTCCAGTCGCGAAGTCGGCAAACACGCGAATTTCCCCGGACCTTTTCTTTACGTAAATTGCCGGAGCAGCCCACTTACTATATTCAATTTTAGCCAGTATACCGATGCTTTCTAATCTGTCTAGTTCCTGATTTATTTTACTCAGGGAAGCGAACGGGACATTAAGTTTCTTTTTAAACACCGGTTGTGTGCCAGGTTTCAACTTAAAATCTGCGGCCATTTTTGTACATCTCCCCAGGCCAGGAGTAAATACGTTTGTAGATTCTTTTTTGAAACAAGTTATAAGTTTCTCCGTTTCTGCTGGGCAGGTATCTATTTTCTTGCAAAATGTGGATATAGGAAGATCCCAGAGACGAAACTCCTCCATGCTGTCAGAACCAAACATGTTCTCACTATCTTTTAGCACATACAATCTTAGTTTTTTGTTTTCCCCCGTAACGTGACGTTTGTAATTAATTCACCTTCAAAATTAATTTTTGTACCATTAACGGCTGCCGACGTCCTGTTAGTTTTTAACATAGTCGGCTTTCGTAATATTTTCCCCGTTTTCAGATTGTTTATTGAAAGATCCGATCCACTGTCTAATTGGAACTTAATAGCCTTGCCGAAAATGTTAACCGTTAAATATTTGCGTAGATTTTCATCTACGACGTCCTTAGTTCTGCTTTGACGTACACGGCTTTTATTCTGAGTTTTCCTACAGTGCGAACTTTTATGACCGATCTTATTGTATAAATGGCATCTTTTTTGTTTAAAATGGGCAATCCCTTACCCAATGTATTCCACCACATCTGAAACAAGCGCTCGGTGCTTTTAGTTTTTCTGAGTTTCGGTGGTTAGTGTCTGTGTGCTATTTCGACGGGTTTTTCTTAGTTACTTTTTTATATTCGCGATGCCTGCTTCGATATTTCTTGCATCTTTTTTTTTTTTTATAATTTCTACTTTTTGGCAATCCTCAGTCAATTTTTGTGGTGTTAAGTTCGGTTCATTTTCTAATTTTGTAAGGACTCTCCGCCTGATTTCCGCATCTTTTCCCGGAGTTAACCCTTGCACAAACACAAGGCATTTAAAATTGTCTGCTGTTACTTCAGACAACTTAAAGTCATCACAGTGTTAGTTCACTACAGCTGCATAGGTGGCAAAATCGTCATTATCGTCGTTTACCACATCCAAACATCCCCAACGCTTATGGAAAAGAAACGTTTTCGGCGAGAAAAGTTCTGTTAACAAATTTACTCTCTCATTGAATGATAAATCTGCTGTTTTCCGAGGAAAGATGTAATCCACGAATTTATCATGCTCAGCCGTTTCCAATTTTCGTAGTAAAAGTCTGGGTTTCTTTTGATCAGACCAGTTGCTGCAGTCAATATTTAAAAACTCTTCATAACGCCGAAAATACGCTGCGAATGATTTTTCCTCTTCGTTTTATTTAAAATTGTCTATCGCGGTCCATATTGTATTCTGAGAAAATGCTGAATTGCTTTCTGGGTTCGCATTATTTTTAACAATTTCTGTGAGTAATTCCTCTGTTCGTAATTGACGTTTGGCTAACTGTTTTTCGGTTCGTATTTGACATTCTGCTAACTGTTTTTGCAATTCCTTTTGCTGTTCCTCGAATCGTATTTGACGTTTAGTCCAGTGTTTTTCGAATTGTGACTGACGCTTTGCGGCATCGATATGCTACTTATTCAAATGTTCCAACGCTACTTTCAATCCGTCCATTTTGCTTTGTCAGCATTAGCAATTTCAAAACGTTCGTTGAATTTTACAAAACCGTTTTATTCTTTCTTATTTCTTGCTCCAAACAATAAAACGAACAGAAAAAAACATAAATATATAAAAAGTTCATTGTCTAAAGAAAAAAAATCAAATGTATATTTTCTCCAGAGAAAAAAACAACAACAAAAAAAACAACGCCCGATTTTAGCAGCGAAAACCACAAGTGACGAATTCTTTTTCCAAAAGTATAAAAATTTACCTTTCTAAGTCGCCATGAACCTTTTTCTTTTTGCGACTTTGAAAGTCGTGACGAACTTTTTTCGTTTCAACTCTTTTTTTCCGTAATGATTGGCGTTTTTTTTTAGTTACCGTGAACCTTTCAATTGCAAGTGTTATGTTAGACACTTCCTTAGGCTTGATAACATTTGAGTCCGACGTCGTTAGTATTTTTAGAATACTATTTCAATGCGAGTATTTTTTTTTTCAATGTCGTTACTGGTTTCCAGTTTAGTATGCTCCTTGGATCCAATGTCGTCAGTGTTTAGTTTTTTAGAACACTGTTTTTAAACGTGAGTACGTTCTCTGAATCCAATGCCGCCAGTGTTATGGCTTGCAATAAGCCTCAAAGAAAACAGAACAACGGAATAGAGTTTAAACAATGTATTACTGGAACAACAACGTAAAAAGGTTATGACTGGAAAGAGTAGTAAACGTCACCGAGCAGGCGAGGGTCGCTCTGGTGTTTAATACACACCTGGGATCAAAAGGTCTATAGTTTATATAATGGATCAAATAGTCCCTTGGAGGGTGATTCCCCCACAACAGTTTGTAACGAAATTTTAAATAGAATTCTTTTTTGTCTGTATCGACATTTTAAAAATAGATTCTATTTTGCCTGTAACGAAAATTTAAAATGGAATTCTTTTGTTAGTAGCAAAATGGAAAAATATAATTCTTTTTTGTCTGTAACGAAATTTAAAATAGTATCTTTTGTCTGCAACGAAATATTAAATTGAAATCTTTTGTCTGTAATGAAAATTTACAAATCGAATTCTTTTCTATCTGCAACGAAATTTTAAAATGAAATTCTCTTTTGCTTGTAACACATTTTAAAAATAGTATTCCATTCTGCTTGTAACGAAATTTTAAAATAAAATCTTATTTTGTCTGTAACGAAATTATAACATAGAATTCTCTTTTGTCTGTCACATTTAAGTTTCTAGTAAAAATGTCTGTTTTGTCCATCAAAGTTAACTTTCAAATTATATCCTTTATCTGCCAGGCATAAGACTGAAAATGATTTGTCGCCTATCACGCTTAAGTTTCAAATAAATACTTTTGTTCTGCCACTCTTTAGTTCAAGAAATAATTTCATTTTGTCTATCACACATAAGTTTTAATTATAACCTTTCGTCCGTCACACTCAAATTTCATATATAATTTTTCGCTTGTCAGTTAAGTTTCAAATAAAATTTTCACTGCTCGCCACGTAGATTGAATGGATACGTTTTAAGATTAGCCATTCTTGTTTTCGGTCTCAATTTTTCGTACACCTTTTCCCACCTGGATTCAGCCTTTGATCTTTTCGTTTTGTTTGCTAACACCCCGCGCTTTTCTGTCAAGACATTAATTCCACTTTTAACAGTTTTTTTTTCTTCTTTCACATGTAAATTTATTTTCTTAACATGCCCGAGGCTGTAATCAGGAAACAGTTTAATGATTCTCAAAGCACAACAAAGAAAAATGATTTTCCGCAATTGACCCCATGGAAATTCTACAACGCTTTTTTCCCGTTCAAAAAATCTAATTTCAAACATAACGACGTTATATTAATATTAGCCGTTTTTCCTAACGTTTACTTAGCCGCTGACTCTAACGCAACATAAGCGTAACCTTGCTTTTTATTGCATTTTCACCCCAAAGAAGGCACAGTGTCACTTTAATGTAGGAGGCTACTATCAGGGACATAAGTTGTAGGCGTACTATGTAGGGAGTTGAGTAGCAAAATGTCTGTTCACATTACACTTAAATTTCTGCATGTCAGTACAGTTGGAGAAGCAAAAACCCGGAAGGGAGTTCCAAAGTAGAAGTTTTGGGCAATAAACTTGGAGTAGACGGCATCTTACACCTAGGGATTTCTACTGTTTAGGGGTGGGATTTTGCTGTTTGTCGGGTTCGTCAGAGCTATTTACGTCGAGGGGTACAAGTTTTTTGTAGTTCATCGGAGCATTCGCCATTAAAATACTTATTACATTAAAATACAGAGGGATGCAACATTTCGTCGATAGGACAGAGGCTGAAGCTTAGATGTTCAGGACCTATCAGGTTGGCGACTCTCTTTTGAACTCTTTCCAGGAGGGAGAGCCTAGTAGCAGATGCACGAGTCCATATGTGACAACAATACTCCATACATGGGCGAATGGTGGCCTTGCAGGATAATTACAGGCGTAAGTAGCTTTCTAGCATAGTAGAGAGAGCCCGCCTTCTTCGCAACGGCCGTGGTAAATCTATCTTTGAACTAAACCTAGCTCTAATCCTAATCCGATTACTAAACGCCCTTAAAACCTCAATATAGTCTTCCTTATTTACTGTCTGTCCAGTGGAAAACCAGTGCATGTAGATCACGCTGTCAATAAAGGAATCATCATAAGTTTCTGGGTGGATTTTCATCCTGAGTCTGGAAGAGCCAGCATGCTTCTACTGAGAACTCTGTCTCTTGGTCTCTGTATCATAGCAGTAGATCCAGTTTTCATTGCAGGTCACCATAGCATAAAAAAAAACTACGGGATCTGAGTTGATTAGTTCGACCATCTCCCTGCTGTCATGACGACGGTTTTCTTTCTGATCTCTGTTACACTCTTGAGACCGCGCATCCTTTCGCATCTTCAGTTCATCGCGAATAATTGTGTGCACAGTTCCCACACTGACATCAAACTATGCACTTATTGTCTCTATAGACACACGATGGTCCTTATCAATAACATTCTTAATTTGACCAATCAGCTCTGGTGTTCTGACTTTCCTTCTCCTCCAACACCTCTCATCCCTCACAAACTCCCTGTCTTCCTTGAATCTCTTATGCCACTCAAAAACTGACGTTCGATTCATGAAAGATGGTCCAAAAGCAGTCTGAAGCATTACATACTTTTCTGTGCTATTTTTTGCAAGTTTAAAACAAAATATTCTTGAAGTGAATGTAGTTTGATTGAAGCATTGTGTAGTATGTAGTTAAATGTGATATATAGAAGGCAGTACAATGCAGAAAGACACATATAAATTTGTAATTTGTATTAATAAAACTATTCTTCGTCTGCTTCAGTTTGTGTCTTTCCGTTACTTCTGCATTGTACTGCTTTCTACATATTATATTTAACTAGAATATTATTGCGCCCCCCCCCCGGCAAAAGGAGGGTGGACCTGTAAATTCACCCTTCTCCGTTCGTCCATTTGTCTGTCGTCACTTTCCTCAATAACTACACCTGGGATTTTTTTTGAAATTTTGCACAAACATTAAACATGATATGAGTAAAAAGTAACAGAACAAATTTTCCGGGAAAACTCCGGTTGCCCCCCTAGAGGTGCTAAAATTGACACTTTTGTGCTTATAAAAAAAATTGATGCCTTGGATTTTTATAAAACTTTCTGAAAAGTTGTAACTAACTGATTTCTATATAATTTTGTTTGCCTATACGTCGCGATAATTTTTGGGTGTGCCCCAGGGACTCTTTTAGAGATAATAAAACACTCCATTTTGGGGAATATTTTACTATATTTGTCCAAATTTTTCTGTGTATGTCTATTTAGCAGTTTTGCATGGTGCTAGACTCCAATTTAAATATTTTAAGCCCTTGGGGACTTTTGGGGCTAAATGGGAGGGGCAAATGATGGACTTAGTCATTTCTTTTTCTGCATGGTGCAGAACTACAAATTTACCTTAAAAGGCCTTAAACTGCACCGTTTGTTCATTTTCACCAGGATTTGGCGTCCCCTAAGTACATTTAGGCCTAAGTGGAGGGGGGAAAATGCTGAACTTAGTCATTTTTTTATGCTTCACTTGTTGCATATCATCCTCGAGTCCAGATTGTATTTTTGAAATTCATTAGCTTGGATAATCAGGCTTTAGTAGGGTGTATTTTCATTCTTACTGCAGCTGTTCCTTTTATGCCTGAAATTTTAAAAGTTGTTCAGATATTAAATGGGATGTATAACTATAACATATTGAATTTTCAAGATTTTACAACAATTTTAAATGCCTCTAAACAAATAAGACTAGAAACTCATTGAAGGCACCTCGTATATTAATATAAGCTGGTTTTTCTCAACGCTTACGTGACTGCTAACTCTAACCATAACATAAGCATAATCGAAACTTAAATCTGAACTACATGTAACTATAATCCTAACCGGATTCCTGCCTCTACATAAACGGACTTCTAATATTACCACCTTAATTAAATCAATTTCTTCTTCTTTTGTTACGCTAGCTGAATAGAGAACACGTAAGGAGATTGAAAGCCGTTCAGTGGAGACACATGAGACGGACCACGAACATTAAATGGAGTGACTACGTACCAGTGTGGAAGTTCTCAGGAGAGCAAACCTAGACAGCGTGGAAGCTACCCCTGCTATTATGTAACTACAGTGGACCGGCCACATTGCCAGAATGGAACACAAACGAATCCCAAAGATGGTCTTCTGCGGGGAACTGGAAAATGGAACCCGCAAGGTAGGAGGCAGGAAGCTTCGCTACTAAGATGGAGCAAAGCGGTACCCGAAGGCGATGAACATCAATGCCGGGAGTTGGGAGATACAAGCCAAAGAAAGGTGTAACTGGCGGAACAGTCTCCAAAAAAGAGAAGGAGGGAATGGAAAGGAAGATTGAAGAAGCCTTAGAGCTGAGACACTATCGATGACACAACCCCGGCACCCACATATGTGGTGCCTGTGACCAGACGTTTCACATAGAAAGACGACTACGCCAAGATCGAAGGATAAAGCACCGAGGCCCCGACTAGTCATCATCAAGACTGACGGACTGCATGATGATGATGATGATGATGATGATGGTGAATTAAACCAACATGGCAGCAAATTATAGTGGTTTCGTGGAACATAAGGAAAGCTGAATTTGAGATTATTTCGGCCAAATCCTTGGATGGCGTCCTTTTCGGTTTAAGTCGTTTCTTCGTGGAATAAGTTGCCAGAAGCATTGGTCAGCCTTCAGACAACCAAACAGTTCTAAGTTAGCGCTGGATGCATCCTAGTCCCTTGTTGTTGAAGAATAACACCCTCACTTGAGTAGCGTGGGGACGTGTTCCTAGCGTAAAACATGAACCAGAATTTTGATGCACTGTTCGTGAAGTTTTTTTTATCCGAGAGTCAAATCATAGTGTCCACGGAACCCAACATAGGATGAACCATAATTGTCTTAGTAAAAATGCGGCGTTTTCAATTTGTGATTATGCATAATTGAAACAGCCTACTAGAATTAGTGATGATGATTATCATATCTGTATTCTATAACAACTGTTTCCAAAATACGGCCCGCAGACCAGATCCAGCCCGATAAAGTCTTTAATACGGCCCGCAGAACTTTTATGGAAAATCTAAAAAAAAAGTTTTGATGGAAATATGTGAAAATAATGTGGCGGATTTTCTTTATTAAGAAAATGATTAAATGAACCAGTTTAACTGAAAAGCATAAACATACGTCCAGGTCATCGGGTCGTTTTTTATTTCTTTTTTTGCTCGCGTAGTTGTAAAATGTAAGAAATTCATTTGATAAGTATTGAAAATCGAAAAAATTCCGACTTTAAAAATAATCTTTCTTCTCTTATAGATAAAAAAGCAATTTTACAGGGAAATATTTTACATTAGACCTGTGGGACATTAGCCGGTGTAGCATAAAATATTCCTCTGTAGAATTTTTGTCGTTATCTATAAGAGAAGAAAGACGATTTTTAAGATCGTCAAACCCAAATATTAGCTGACGTGATATTGTAAACTAACGGTATTTAACGAACGACATTATAGTTATTATTAAAAAATTTTTTACGAATTAATCCACCGGCCATATTATTCATTGTTATATATATTCAATAGGAGATTGATTCTATAATAATACATATGCAATCTGCATAAATTAAAATATCATGCTTAAGCGCATTTTACGATCGAGCGTTCAGCTAGTATATATATATATATATATATATATGTATCTCAAATATATATATCTCTCTATATATTTAATAAGAGCGAATAGTTAATAAAACATGTTAAAAAACACTTCGAAAAAGAGTTAAAACATATTTAATTTGAAAAGGAAACACTAAATAAGTGGATAGTCCTTAATCCGCGGAGTTTCGAAAAAATACTTTCCTCCTCATCAGAGGGTAGGATTTAGCATATTTTTACATATGCAACAATATATATATATATATATATATATATATATATATATATATATAAATATGTGTATGTGTATATATATATACAACATATATGTATATATATATATATACAATATATATATATATATATATATATATATATATATATATATATATATATATATATATATATATATATATATATATATATATATATATACAATTGGAAATGTTTGGGGATGGATGACGAGAGAGTTTTATTAAAAAGGCAAAAATATTCAACAAAAAATGAACTTCGTGAAGCCATCTTCAGAAACTGGAGCAGGATCCCCCATACCTTAATGGAAACCCTTATTTCTAGCACGTCCCAAAGAATCTTTGAAGTCGTCAAAAGCAGTGGAGGTAGAACTCATTATTAAGTTTGACTGTTGAATTTTTTCATACACTTTTCATACACTTTTTGTACAATTTAGTAGTATTTTTGTCTCTGGGCTTATAATTTTGATCACGTGTAAAATGCCTAATTTAATAAAAATGTAAATTTTAAAAATAAATCTTTGGAATGTAGCTTTTTGTTTCCATAATCTTTTAGATGGCAGTATTGGTAAGCTTAAGTCGGAAGAGTTTAAAATTTATCCTTAAAAAAAGTTTTAAGTGGTCTTAAATTTTTGATCAGCAGTGTACATCATATAGACATATCTGTATTTTCTTTAATGTTAAATGCCGCCATAAGTGCTAATCTGATAAAGAATTGCTGATTTAAGAGGTTGACGAGGGATGATATGCCGTATAATAATCAATCAACCAAACCAGATGTATTATGCATGTATAGCAAATCCTTATTTCACAAACAGATTTGTTGTACACGTTCAAATGGAAATAACTCAATTGAAAATATTCAAGTTTTAAAATAGACGCTAAATCAAGAGAATACTAGTTTGCCCACGCAAACAGATGGCGAAATGTTCACTGATTCGTCCCAAAGTCATGTAAATTCTACGGGGACTATTCGTTGTCTTTTCGCTCATGGGTAAAGTAAACAGGCTGGGAGCGTTTCAATATGTAAATACAGCGCGCGGGGTAAAAAATCAAATCAGTTTTAGTGAGAAACCAGTCCTCCTAACTCTATCGCGAGATGCAAAAATTATTTATCAGGAAATACGCGCGCTGGGGATTCGCGTTAATGAATAAATATCTTACCAAGGGATTTGTATTTGCGCAAGTAACGATGAATGACTCTTTAAATCTTTTTACCAGATAAATGGATTTATACATAGCTGTCTACATCAAAACATTTTAGAGCTTGTCCTTATAAAAAAATATGGATTTTAATTCCATATTGATGGACATCAAATTTCCTAATTTTGTAACGGATTACCCGGCAAAAGATAGTTAATATTCTACATCACTAATGAAAACAAAATAATACTGTGTTAAATAATTTTTAAACACATATACAGGGTGTCCAAAATGCAATTGTAGGGCTTTGAACTTAAATAAATTCTTTCTGAAATTTTAAAACAATTTGACTAAGACGTTAGGATATTAAAACAAAAAAGCAAAAGTCAAACAATTTTTATTTATAAGAACAATGTCTTTTAAATGTTGCCCATTTTTGGCTTCGCATATTTGTGCTCTGTCTAAAACATTATTCGTGACAGATTGCAGAATCTCTGGATTGTGATTTAACTCCCTGATGTTTCCTTCAATTCTTGCAAGGGTTGGGATTAAATCACATAGACCCCTTCTTTAACATATCCCCACAAGAAAAAGTCGAGGCTAGTCAAGTTTTGGGAATGTGGTGGCCATTCGATTTTGCCATAGCGAGAGATAATGTTGCCGCCAAAGCATTGTCGAAGAATCTTCATGGAGATGTGCCAAGAAGATGAGTCAAAGTTTTTCAAAAGACTGATTACACAGGATGAAACCTGGTTCCATCACTATGATCCAGAGACCGAAGCCCAGTCAATGCAGTGGAAGCACTTGGACTCACCACCTCCTAAGAAGGCAAGGGTGTAGCTCTCCGCTGGCAAGGTCATGCTCACATTCTTCTGGGACCAGGACGGTGTAGTGATAACAGATTTCCTGGCAAAGGGTACCACAATTACAGGAGCCTGTTATGCGTCACTTTTGAGGAAATTAAGGGAAGCTATCAAAATCAAGGGACGGGGAAAGATCAGCAAAGGTACCCTCCTCCTACATGACAACGCTCTGGTCCACAACCCGCATGTCGCCAGATCAGAAGCACGGGCGTGTGGTTATGAAATCTCCCCATCCTCCCTACTCTCCTGACCTTGCACCCTCCGACTTTCACCTTTTCCCAGCCATGAAGTTGTTTTTGAAAGGAAAGCGTTTCCCAGATGATGCAGCCTTGATTTCTGAAGTCACGTCGTGGTTGGAGGATCAACGTGGGGTGTTCTCAAAAACGGTCTCGAGAGCTGCATCAAACGATGGGAGAAATGCACAACTCTGGGTGGTTCCTATGTAGAGAAAGACTAATAACTGTGCCAAGTTTCATTGCTCTACTACTATGGGAAGTGGGTCAGGGGCATTACTTATTTCACGCTCCTCGTATATAGTCATAAGAGAAAATAAAAAAAAAGACTCGTTCGTCACCACTGAGAATGTAGACCCCAAAACTGACGAAGTAGTTTGGCAGTCAAAAATTTTTAAGTAAATATATATACGCTTGTCAAGCTGATATATATATATATATATATATATATATATATATATATATATATATATATATATATATGTATATATATATATATATATATGTATATATATATATATATATATATATATATATATATATATATATATATATATATATATATATATATATATACTTGCATTTCGACATGGCGTTGCCCGAGTATTTGGATGTGTATGTTGAGCAAAAAAAAAAAAAAAAGTAGTAGTAGGAAGGCAGACTCGAACCCGTACCGCAAAGGAGGAAAATAACGGGGTAAAACCTAACGTTTATGCTGTTACGACCACCGCCAAAACGGAAGCGACATTTTAAAAAATTAAGGCTAGACAATCTAAAAGAGAGGTTAACTTTCAAAAATATCGGCAAAAAAAGTGACCCCCCCTGTAGAAGAGTGTCTAGTTTAAGGTGAAGGTATTAATGTTTTTAGCCAATTTTTCGATATTTGTCGTATAAAAGGTCGAACTTTAAAATGATACTGATCTTGGTAAAATCCATCGCCTCTGTCGAAAGTTTAAGGCAGACATGCAAACAGACATATATACATACATTTATATATTGGTAGATAAAATTTTCCCTACGCAATAACTCTGTCAATTTTTAGTCTACAGACTGAACATTGTATATACAGAGTATTGAGATTTGGGAAAATCGATGTGATCGGTTTTTGGCCAGAAATCTTGCGATTAAGGGATCAAAGTTCAACGATTTGACCTTTGAAAACTCTACCAAACTCCTCCGACAATTTTGGGTCTACACACTTTAAATTTTAGATATAGGTTCCGTGGACATGGATCTAACTTAATAACTTGATTTGAGTCCAAAACAATAAATTTTAAGGGGTCATAATAGGGATCAAAGTTTAAAAAAATTGACCGCTTTTTTTTTTTTGCTTAACATACACCTCCAAATACACGTGCAACGACGGGCATCCGTGCTAGTATATATATATATATATATATATATATATATATATATATATATATATATATATATATATATATATATATATATATATATATATAAAGAGGTTTGTGTTTACTATAATCTTTTACGCAAATATTAAGCAAGTAAATATCATGTATAATATCTGCATGAATATAATTTCACGTAATATGATCATTCCATAAAAAAAAACAAAAAAAAAACTAGTAGGGAATTAATTAAAACTAGCGGGACCTGTGGAAATTCCACAGCAGACTCTTTCATATGTAATAGATTGATATTAGCGTTCTGTGGATGTTCAACGTAAACAGAGGCGCCTTGATATTATTTTAGCTCTTTTGTTAAAACTGCAAAAGTATTTATCTAAACTAGGAGGGATGTCCGGTGTATACCGGCTGTAAAATACGATTAAATATGATAATTTAATTAATGCAAATTTCGTATATATTATTATTGAGTCAATTTTCTATCGATTGTTATATATTAGAAAGTTATTTAAAAAAATAATAAAAATATATCCATATAATACGAGTATATTTGCTTAAATCGAATCCGAAACTAAAACTTATGAAGAATCCTTGCTAAAATTATTTGTTACAAGAAATGGAAGGTTGTAAAACTTAAATGACAGTCACTCAAGGAGGGGGGGGGGAGATGTACGCGTGACCTTAATATGTAGATGAAAGAATATGCAAATTAGCTAAATATTTTGCAGACGAATGCAACTCCAGGACCCATATATAACAAAGTTGTATTTTTTATTTAAATAAATAGGAAAAAGTTTTTTTTTAATATAAATATAAACGCACACACACACACACACACACACACACACACACACACACACACACACACACACACAAACGAGTTTATAGATAGACAGATAGATGATGATGATGATGATGTCTACGACATGTGCCTCATCTTGTCCTTGTTCAGATATGACACAGTTCCAGGAGACAATGTGGCGGGATTTTCTGTCGCCGAACTTTCATAAAAATTAGGCCGAGCAAACGTTTTATTTTTTGTAGGTTATTGACCCAGCGAATGTTTACAAATATGTTTGTGTTTGCTGAATGGTCTTCATTCATCTTTTTTTTTTTTTCGGAATCAAATTTACAAAACAAAACAAAAAAAATATACAAATCATGTGCGTATTAAAAAAAAAAAAATTCTTTTCTTTTCTTTTTTATATATACTCATCCTTCGTCGCGTCGTCGTTTAACAATCAACTAATTAACAAAATCCGTAAATGATAATGGGGTGGGGGAGGTGGGTAGATTTAAAGTGGCGGGAAGAGGAGGAGAAAACTTTTTTTTTTTTTAATCTGCTCGACTCACATGATGTACGCGGCAAAAAAAAAAAAAAAAATTGCATCACTTCGTCAGTGTTGGCCTTTTTTGTTATTTTTTTTATGTGCCTTGATATTTTGTTTGACTAATTCGACCACGCATCGAAAACGAGCTACCCCCACCCCTCAACCCTATTTTGCCTTACTCCCACAACTGCTTGCCTGGGATCATAAAGTACTTTTATATATTGTTAGGGTGGGGAAATATGATGGCGGCATGCCCTTATTTCTCCTTAAGAAGCTATTGTAATCGTTAATTTTTTATCTGCTTGCAAATGTTTATAAATTTTATATCATTATTTACAAAAAATACTTTTTTAAAATACGGCAGGATCACGTTGACACAAAGTTTTTCGTTAGATCACCTAAGTTAAGCAACGTTGAGCCTAGCTGGTACCAGATGAGTGACCATTTATAAATACTAGACGCTATCTTTTTTTTTTTTACACGGTGGTCACCACTTATCAAGGCCCGGTAGCCACTCAGAGATAAGGGTTATTGCAAGTACAGTACGTTAGTGTGGAGATTTGATGAAGTGTTTACTTAAGGGGGCGGTTCATTAGAAATTTGTTAACGTTGGACTTGAAGACATCCAAGTTGTAGTCAGGTGGGAAGCAGGCAGACGGAACAGAGTTCCACAGGCGTGCAGTTCTAAGAAAAAAGCTTTGTTCATGGAATCCACGTTTTGATTTAGGCACAGATAAAGAATGGGGAAAATTTTTCACAGTGGATTAAGCTAGACGGGTGTTTTTCGTGAAAGATTGGCGAGGGGGGGGACCAGAGATTTGTATTCAAATAAGCGCGCTATATACCATAAAAGTAGCCAAGAGAATGTAGTATGGACGAGGAACATTCTTTTATTGTTTAAATTATCTGTAATGTTATAAAATATGCTGGAAGTGGCCCCGTTGACATCTATGCATTTCTGGGCACGTTTAACAATGTTTGCCGATACTGTCTGTAGATCCTCTTTGGTGATTCTCCTGATAGCGTTAGCAATGTTCTCCTTTATTTGGTCTAGGATTATTTGCATAATTTTTTTGTTTTAAAGTCCCTCAAAGATAAAAATCACATGATGACAAGTCCGGGGAACGTGGTGGCCATAAACCTTTGCTTATTGTTCTCTCTTCTGTAAACATGTCATGAACTCGTGTCAGTGATTTATGAGATGTGTGACATGCAGCGACATCTTGACGGAGAAAGAATTGCATTTTGTTTCGTGGTGTCAGTTGGTCGTTAAGTGAAAGATAAGAGAGATCAGGATACTTTTAAGTGGACCGCTTAATGTAAGAGAGAGAGAGAGAGAGAGAGAGAGAGAGAGAGAGAGAGAGAGAGAGAGAGAGAGAGAGAGAGAGAGAGAGATCGGGCTGCTTAAACTGAAAAAAAAAAAGAAAGTAAATCATCCTGTATAGTACTTTAGGAAAATGAACGCCTTTGCGTCGCACAGTTTCAGGTCACCCTTCAGCAAGGTGTAGTAGCTGTTAGCTTCCCTCTGATATTCTGGTTAGTTAGATGGAGTTTCTCAGCTGTGGTAAAATCAAGGAATCTAGAAAAGAGGGGGGGCCTGTTGATAAAAAAAGAAGCGAATCGGATAGAGACTAACCTTTGGCCCTGTACGACAGTCTTCCATTGATGCTGTCACAAAATAAAACACCCACTTCTAATTTGTCATGAGCACACCCGGAAGTAGTTAGGCAAGAAAACTGTCATGAGAAAGAACTTGAATACCTATTAGACACTATCCTCAAGTGTCAGGTAAGCCTGGCATGAGAATATTTTTTCCTAGAAGTAAATGCTTACAGAATATTCAAAATCGCATAGTGTAACGTTACATACGCTTGCACACGTAAACCTAGCGTGACGTGACCGTCCTAAGAGGCCATTGGGCTCCCCATGGGGGAAGAGATCAAGACTCCTGGAATGCTGGAGAAGCCGGGAAGATATGATTTCTTTTTATTCTTTAATTATCGTTGGTGTGCCCGGGCGACGGCAAAAATCCTTGTTGAGAGAAAGGAGTGATTGTGGTTTTCATTGTTATGAAAATCGTTGACAATATCATTTTTATTTTGTAAATTGTACTCCAAAAATTGAATGACTCACAATTCGAGACTAAGGATGTTTATAGTTTGAGTACAATGCTCGTGACCCAGAGGTCACAGGAGTGACCTTTTCGGGGCATGAGAGCGTTTGCATGAACCACAGTTGCATACGAGGAAGAGGGAACCTCTCCAGAGGGTGACGTATTTGTATATGATTGGTCCAGCAAACGGACCGGTCTTATTCCTTCCCTGAGTATATGAACGGGCCCAAGAGTCGAAACCGGCAGTTGAGCTGAAGTTTGGAGCAGAGTAGATCACAGTTGAAAAGTCGCCATACCCCACTCTTCCCGCATAATTCCATCGCAATACGAAGAGAAATTAACCTATTTTGACTCAGCGGAGTCTGTCAAACTCAACACTGGACTACGGGCAATTGCATATAACTATATATTTGTATATCTTTTCTTGAATTAAATCAGTAGAATAGAGCACTGAGTTGTTTTTGTTTTTCTTTTGGTGCATGAAATTGCTTTTCTTCTAGCACGACAGCTCGAGGAAGCGGCGACATATCAACCCGATCATGAAATTGAGACCAACCAAATCGATTGTTCCTGTACTGGAATCCAGTAACACCAAGAAATCAGAAAGAAAGATATACTATATTAAAATGGTCAATTAAGGAGAAAGAAATAATGTTCTCAACTTCTTTAGTAACTCAGTGTTTGAATTTTAATGGAATATTCGAATATATGCCACATCTGGGCAGGAGCTGCTAGAAAGGACTTGACCTGCCTTGATAGAGTTCAAAATAGACTTCGTAGCCTCGTAGGAGATGTCCTTTTCTCTTCCTTGCAACCTCTATCTCACAGAAGAGATGTTGCGAGTTTGTCTCTGATGTATCGTTATTTTCATGGAAAGTGTTCGACTGAGCTTCAATCTATGGTCCCCCCTCACCAAACTTTCACAAGAAACACTCGTCTAGCTGTAAACACTATCAATAATTCCCCCCCACTCTTTATCTGTGCCTAAACCTAAACGTAGATTCCATGAACAAAGCTTCTTTCTTAGAACTGCACGCCTGTGGAATTGTCTTCCGTTTTCCTGCTTTCCGGCTGACTACAATATGGTTGTCTTCAAGTCTAATGTAAATAAGTTCTTGATGAGCCGTTCCATATAAGTTATCAAATTTACCAAATTTTCATTACTAATGATTACTATATTGTCAAATTTCTACTGTACACTCTTTAACCCTTATCCATGAGTGGCCTCTTGGCCTTGATAATGTGGTGATGCTTATGTAAAAAAAAATCTATTGCCCTCTTATTGGGATCAAGTGTTAGCTCCAGGAAGGGGACCACTTTATTTCTGAGAACTACTACTGGAATCCAAGATAGTCTAATCCGAGATAGCGAAACCTATTTTTAAATGATTCATATCGGCAGGTGTCTGGTTTAAAAATAATGTGTACTATCGTTATTTTTATAGCAAGTGCTCGCCTGAGCTTCAATCTTTTGTTCCCCTTTGCCAAATTCTCACAAAAAACACTCGTCTACCTGCAACCACTATCAATAATTTCCATCACGCTCTATCTGTGCCTAAACCTAAACGTGGATTCCATGAACAAAGTTTCTTTCTTGGAACTGCCCGCCTGTGAAACTCTGTTCCGCTTGCCTGTTTTCCTGCTGACTACAATATGGTCGTCTTCAAGTCCAACGTAAACAAGTTCTTGTTGAACCGTCCCCTTTAAACAATCAAATTATATCATTTCCACTACTAACGATTACTGCTCTATTGTTCTAATGGATGACGTACACTCATTAACCCTTATCCTCGAGTGACCTGTGGGCCTTGATAAGTGGTGACTTCCTTGTAAAAAATTATTGCGATCATTGATTGCTTCTTTAATATTATTTTGCCTTTTGTGGCAAATTTGATAATATTTAGATACACTCTCATTTCGGAACAATTTCATTATGGGAATGATCACACATCTCTGAAGAACACATGGCATAATAGTATTTATAGAAAAGACTGAGACTAGCAACATCACGGCTGTGAGAGAGAGGTTGCAGGCACGCTTCTGCACTTTATCAAGACCCAACAAATTGGACAGCGATTCACTAGTCCAAAAATGACAACAGTATGGTTTGATAGGAGATTTGTAGAGATAGAGAGTATCTTCAGTTCAGTTTAAAACAACCGAATCAACGAGAAGTAGAAAGAGCAAAGGATATAATATATGAACTCTTAGAAAGATTGAATGAGGAAGAAAGATCAATAAACTTTGATGCTAAAGAAAGGTCAATAAGTTTTATTCGATTTTTCATCGAGAGTTATCCATAAGAATATTTTAAAAAGGGACACACATACGATTGAAAAACAGGAATAGGGTCTTAACAGGATTATACAAAACAATCGATTTTTTTATATTCCAATCAGTTACTAGGCCAATCTAAACTTCAAGATCAACTGGATATTTAGAAAGAAACAATACCAGAATAGAGAGTGGTGTCATCAACATGGATGTTAATTTTCTAAATAACGTTTTAGGCCTAGAATAGCGCCCCATATAAAAGTAGTTTATAAATAAATGTTAATTATTTTTACGTAAAGAAAATTAGTAACACCCTCTCACTGTTTATCAGTCGAAAGTAATAACGAAAAGGGAGTATTTATTTATGTCTTCTCCAAGAGGTGAGACACAAGGTCAGATGTGAGTTCGATGAAAGTGTTTCTGTGGATCAAACTGGATTCGAACCCGACATACCCAGGTTTTCTGTCGGTTTCTTTAACGAAAGAGAATAAAAGACAATAACAAAAGGTTGGCATAGTTCATAGTCAAAATGAGCTAGAGTAGCAACTAAATGCTTAGATTTAAAAAGTAGATTTTTAAAAAGTAATCGAGTCTGTCTTGAACGAATATTACATTTGAAATTACCGCTGACAAGTACAGTGCCGGCAAAAAGAAAATCCGCAGTTGTAATTTTTTCAAAAACTGCAAATTTAAGCTAAATGTAATGTAATTGTTTAAACGACCTATACGTCATTTGGTTCGCCTTTTATTTCTCTTTAATTTTACCTGTTCATATTTGACTTTAATTGAAATATTCTAGTTTTTACGTCAATTTAAAAAATAACTTCAAATTGAGGAGGCAAAAAGAAAGTCCGCAGCAACAAATTTGCTTAAAACCAGCTTAAATTATCGCCCTTAAATCAGTTTGAAATATCTACTAACAGGCAACAAAGCATCCCTAATCGTAATTGTTGTTGTTCCAGGTTATACAACGTAACATTTAGTCCATATGCCACGAATGACTGTGCAAAAGCATCAAAACACCGGCAGTGTTCCTGATGCCCTAAATCTAGTCGTACTTCCAACAGTGAAGACAATGATATCAAGATCCGCAGCCTAAGAAACAGATTTGAAACGGCTCTCCAAATTCAACAATAGTGCAATCTTGTTAAAAAGTGTTCTCTTTCTACTGTCAGGAACAGATTAAAAGAATTTAATTTGCGAGGATATGTTGCAAGACGCAAGCCAATGATTTCTGTAAAGAACAGAAAGCGCCGTCTGGACTTCGTCAGATGCAATGAAGTTCATGACTCTTCATATTGGTCAAAAGTGCTTTTTAGCGACGAAAGTAAGCTCAATAAGCTAGGCAGTGATGGCAGGCAGTACGTTTGTCGGAGAAAAGACGAAGAATTTAATCCTAGGTGCTCAGTTTCAATGCTGCAAGGTGATGGAGGTTCAGTTATATATATATATATATATATATATATATATATATATATATATATATATATATATATATATATATATATAAATCCCCGAAACAGTGTTTCATGGTAAACAACTGATGATCCCTTGAAAAATAAATTATTAGTATTATAGTAAATTCGAGAGCGAGTTGATGCAGTGATTGCAGGTTATTAAATGTCTTACTGACTAGATGGTTTTCTTACGAATGATAAAAAATATTTTTTTTTGGTATAGTTTTAAAGGTTAAAAACTTCAAAGACTATATATATATATATATATATATATATATATATATATATATATATATATATATATATATAATCTCACAAAAGTGAGTACACCCCTCACATTTTTTGTAGATATTTAAGTATATCTCTTTATGGGACAACACTGACAAAATGACACTTTGATAAATTAAAATTAGTCTTTGTGTAGCTTATATAGCAGAGTTAATTTATTTTCCCTTAAAAATAATTCAAAATATAACCATTAAAAGATAAACACCTGCCAATAAAAATGAATACACTTCTTAGGGAAAATTGTTAATATTAACATACACTATGTCAACTGTCAATATTTTGTATGGCTACCATCATTATCCAGAACTGCCTTTATTCTCCTGGGCACGGAGTTTACCAGAGCTTCACAGGTAACCACTGGAACGCTCTTCCACTTCGCAATGACGATGTCGCTAGATGGTGTTTTCTGGGACTTTACGCACCTCCACCATCCGCTTGAGAATACCCCAAAGAAGTTCTATTGAGTTCAATCTGGAGACATGCTTGGCCAGTTAATCACCTTTACCCTTAGCCTGTTCAGTAAAGTAGTGGTCGTCTTGGATGGGTGTTTGGAGTCATTGTCATGCTGGAATACTGCCCCGAGACTCAGTTTCTGAAGGGAGGGTTCCATGATTTGCTGCAATATTTCACAGTACATGTTGGAGTTCATGTTTCACTCAATAGAATTTAACTCTTCAACGCCTGCAGTACTCATGACATCTCCACCACCATGCTTGATTGTACTCCTCACCTGGTCGTCGCCACACATGCTTGAAGCCATCGGAACGAAACATATTAATCATCTCATCAGACCATAGAATATAGTTCCAGTAATCCATGTGCTTTGTTGACATGTCTTCTGTTTGCGGGTTTTCTAGTGTACCGTCTTCAGAAGAGGCTTCCTCCTGGTATGACAGCCATGCCAATCAATTTGATATAGAGTGCGGTGTATGGTCTGAGCACTAACAAGCTGACACCCCACCTCTTCAATCTCTGCAGCAATACTGACAACACTCCTACGCCGATCTTTCAAAGAAAGCATTTGGATGTGACGCTCAACACGTGCGCTCAGTTTCTTTGGACGACCTACTCGAGGAATCTTCTGAGTTGATCCTGCTCCTTTAAAATGTTGGATGATATTAGCTTCTGTGCTGCAGCTCGGTTTGAGATGTGTTGGAAATCTTCTTGTAGCGTTGGCCATCTTCATGTAGCACAGCAAAACGCCTTAAGATCCTCAGAGACTTCTTTGCCATGTGGTACCATGTTGGAACTTTCAGTGACCAGTATTAACAAGTGTAAGAGCTGTATTACAAATTTGAACGCACCTGCTACCTATGCACACATCGGCTTAGTAACACTAATGAGTCACATGATATTTTGGAAGGAAATATGACAAGCAGTACTCAATTTAGACATTTGCTTAGGGGTGTACTCACGTTTCTTGGCAGGAGTTTAGCTTTTAATGGTTATACATTTGAGTTATTTTCATTGTGTCAAAGCGTCATTTTGTCAGTGTTGTCTCACTTTTGTGTTGGTTGAGCATATTGGGAAGTGATATAAAAACTAGCATTAACGTATTAAGCGATGCTCTTTGTGTAAACAAATTGAACTTAGGTATTTGGACAATCTCAAAACCA
Organism: Euprymna scolopes; assembly: GCF_053919585.1. NCBI lineage: Eukaryota > Metazoa > Mollusca > Cephalopoda > Sepiida > Sepiolidae > Euprymna > Euprymna scolopes. The sequence continues at coordinate 92,450,046 of NC_136505.1, forward strand.
TTGTTAACTGACTGCCCACATAGCAGCAGGCGAATATCGCAACGGTTAGAACCACCGACTGTCGTTTGGGCGGTCGGGTTTCGATCCTGGCTTGAGATAGTTGCTTGTCTAGCCGTACTGATGAGCTGTGAAACAGGGAAACAGTACTGTATGTGGATGATTATATATGTATATATATATATATATATATATATATTTATATATATATATATACCATATATATATACCATATAAATATATATATACCATGTATATATATATATATATATATATATATATATATATATATATATATTGTGTGTGTGTTTGTATCAAATGTGAAGTCTCCTATCTTTTTTTTAACTCAAAATATTGCAAGGCTACGAAGACGGGAGTAGTACCATTAAAGAAGGCGACCCATTTCTTTTGTGCTCCAAGGTTTAATTTTTTTACATAATCATCACTAATCTCATTGCACTTTTGATAGGAATTTAATGACGCGTCACTACTTCTGACGTACACATATAACACGAATTGCTTTGTTAGGGTCTGACATCGTCAACATCTGCAACAGAGAGATAAAACTTTCAGGTAATGAATGCATAAGTTCAGTCACCATAACAATGGTTTTTGCAATCTCCTTTGACCCATTCGGGTGGAATAAAAAGTAGGAGGCATTATTTTGGAATTATTTGGTATTCATACGTAAAGTAAGTCCCGGTGTATAAGAATTATTTGGTACTGGGGATATTCATAATTATACCCTATTCCCCTCCCCCCCAAAAAAAGGGAGATATAACATATGACAAATATTCAAATCACTTGAAACCATAGCAGTAAGTTTTAGTCTCCCCTCCATCAAGACCAGAGGTTTTGGGGAATATATATATATATATATATATATATATATATATATATATACACACTTACATAAGCACACAATCATATCATATATATATATATACACTTACATAAGCACATAAGCAGTAATTTGTTGCTACACAGTCATGAGCATGTTTCGGTCTTCTAGTATTAAGTAACTAGAGACCTCATCAGACAACAACGCTTATATTCAAAAGCGGAATTCTTAATGAAAAACGAAAATTAACTTTCAGCAAAAGAAGTTTTTTTTTTGTAAAAAAAGGGGTCAGGGGGCGAAGTGCAGCTGTGCGGAGACAAGGTTGATTGGGTGTGGATTTATTTATTTATTCATTTTATGTTTGTGTTAGGGAATGGAGTAGGTAGGGTTAGGGGCTGAGGAGTCAATTTTTGGGGCCAAAACGCATATAGATGTTATCTTCAACAAGTGTTTTCTTCGTCTGTCTGCTGCCCGCTGCCAGTTTAAAACCTCTATGAGCTAGTGTAATTTTAATTCTTTTTCATTATCTTTTTCTCTTAGTATTCTTATGTCTTTCTGCGAAAAAGTTAAGATTAATCCATATCTATTGAACTTCTGGGGATCTGTAGAGGGAAGGGAAAGGGGAGTAAGAAAAAAGGGGAGAAACAAAGGGAGTAAGAAAGAAAGGAAAAAAAGGAAAAGAGGGGAAGGGGCAAAGGACGATAAGAGAAGAGGAAGGAGATGGAGAAGGAGGAGAAGGAAAAAGGAAGAAGGAAAAAGAGAGACGAAAGAGAGGAGCGGGGAGAGGGGACATAATTTGCTTAATAGAGGTAGTTTGTTTTCTTTAACTTTACCAAAATCGGGTTTTCTAGACCACCCCTAATTACCATTTGATTTGTTAGTTTAATCTTTGTTATTTTTAAATTTGTTATTTATAATCTTAAAACATTTTGTAATTGTAGTAATTGCAAACTCAGAATGTATATGATTACTAAACTTATGAATATCAAATGTAGTCATTTGTTATGACAGTGATAATAATTATTTAAAAAAATTAGAGGGTGATTAGGAATTCATCCGAGTTATTTGCTACTAACTAGCAATGATGTAACTTTACTGAAGGTTATTTTAATCATTTGTAAATAGTGATACTCACGGATCTTGTACATGAAAAGAACTATTTATACATATGTATCCGTATATTGATATGTTACATAACTCTATGTGTTAGAGAACGGACCAAGAGAGAGAGAGAGAGAGAGAGAGAGAGAGAGAGAGAGAGAGAGAGAGAGAGAGAGAGAAATAGAGAGAGAGAGAGAGAGAGGGGGGGAGTGTGTAAATTATATTGAGACACGTTGACCGGAAGTCAAGATCAGCTGATCGGATTGCGCGTGAGGTTAGCTGAATCGTGGAGATTTGGTTTGGACATAGAAGGCGACGGACGGCTTCAGAGTCTCCTCCCCCTTCACTGGGGGGGGGGCGCTGTCGTGTGTAGAAACGAGACTAAGAGTACCACGCAAGCCAGAGATTCACTTTCCATCTTCTGCGAGACATCTGGAAAGTGAAATAAAAACTATAAAAGAAATTCATCGTGTTGGAGTGAATGAACCTTCGTCCAAAATAGGTACTGTCTCCCCTCCAAGACACGAGATGTTTCCAGATGGACCAACATCCAAGACGCAGAAGATTATTAGAGATAACAACGCAACACATGGAGTAGATGCATACCGGTATCATTTGGAGTTATTTTTTTTAACGTTTATGTCATATAGCGTCGTGCATCATTTATCATTTAGATTTCAGATGTACTTAGCGGTTGTGGTATAAAAAAAGATGTATCAAGTTTGAGGTTAGCGATTTTTTAAAACATTTTTGTTAGAGCGTTTTAGTTGGTTGGTGGGCCAGTTGTTTTTTTACGGCATATCAACCATTTTCAGGTTATTTAATGCCGAATCCAAAGATTTTGGGGGAATTTTTTTTAATAGAATATATCTGTTGTTTTCAAGTCGGTTTCTATTTAACCCATAGTTGCGACCCTAACAGATACTACCACACCGGGTCAGAGTGGACCTGGGAGCAATGGCAATTCAAGGGTGGCTCCACACTCCCCAAAGCTCGCATACTGGGGCCTAAACACTGGATATAGTTTAAGGTCATATTCTGGACCATAGAGCGTTTTGGTATAATGGAAATATAACTATTAGTTTCAAGAAGAATAAAGAGTTGATGATTGTAGTGTAATTGAGTTTTTCCAATTTTTTAGGTTAAGGCTGTACCAGATGTCATCCTATGACAGTTAGAGTTAATGGGTAGGCTGCGAGCAGCACGTAACCATCTAAACGGAATTTTAGTTCGATAATTATGTTACGGGATTAATATTGTTAACGATGTTTTGGGGGAAAGCTTTCAGGGTTGTGACATACATATATATGCTAAATATTAATTCTATAGTGGATGAGTCGAGGGGAATATTGAATAATTAAAGTGTGTAAAAAAATGCTCATGGCTGTGTAGCAACAAATTACTGTTTATTTAAAAGCCAAATTGAAAGTGTAACTTGCTCTACTTCCGTATTGAGCACTCTTGTATTAACCTCGTTATATTTCATTGGTTACCTTACCTCTGAAAAATAGCAACCTCAAATTATATATATATATATATATATATATATATATATATATATATATATATATATATATATATATATAAAAGTGAACGTGTCTGTGTATCTGTGTGTCTGTGTGTCTCTGTACATTTCCCTTCGCAATAACTTTGTCAATTTTAAGTCTACAGACTCGAAATTTGATATACAGTGTACGGAGATTTGGGAAAATCTACGTGATTGGTTTTTTGGCTGTTAAGGGGTCAAAGGTCAACGATTTGACCTTTGAGAACTCTACCAAACTCCTCCGACAATTTTGGGTCTAAACACTTGAAATTTTGGATATAGATTTCTTGGACATGGATGTAACTTAATAACTTGATTTGAGCCCAAAACTATACATTTTAAGGGGTTATAATAGGAGTCAAAATTAAACAAATTGACCGTTCTTTTTTTGCTCAACATACACCTCCAAACACCCGGGTAACGCCGGGCACCCATGCTAGTATATATATATATATATATATATATATATATATATATATATATATATATATATATATATATATATACACGCGAAGGGAGGAGTCCGGCTTTGCTCGCGCGTAAAATAGGCTTAAATATGATATTTGAATTTGTCCAGATTTCGTCTATATTATTATAGAGTCGTGATTGCAAGAGTAAAAATGTATTTACGTGCCATGAGCACCTAAATACTTTTCGAAACCGAAACCGAAACCGAAGCATTCAAAGCTAGTGACGTTACCACTGTACGAACGTGACACGCTTATAAAGTGATTAAAAATTCAAAATTAAAAATAAAGATAAATGTAGAAAATGTTTAATGGATTTTGTTTTCAATTTTGACCTATTTTTGACCCCTTAAAAACTATTTTAACCAATTTTGACCCCTTAAAAACTATTTTAACCAATTTTGACCCCTTAAAAACTATTTTAACCAATTTTGACCCCTAAAAACTATTTTAACAATTTTTGATCCCTTAAAAACTATTTTAACCAATTTTGACCCCTTAAAAACTATTTTAACCAATTTTGACCCCTTAAAAACTATTTTAACCATTTTTGACCCCTTATAAACTATTTTAACCAATTTTGACCCCTTAAAAACTATTTTAACCGTTTTTGACCCCTTAAAAACTATTTTAACCATTTTTGACCCCTTAAAAACTATTTTAACCGGCTAAAGATCCATAAAAGAATGGCTCGTAAAAACGTCCAATCATTTAAGCCCCCTAGCGCCACTCTACGACTTTGAGTTTAGGTGGAGATAGAATTTGAAAATATGAAAACAAACAGACAGACAGCCGTTTATAATTAGATTATTCATATAATAATTCTTTTTTAAATACCTAAAAACACTAGTGTTTCGTCCTTTCGAGAATCATCAGTGCAGAGTGTCACGATTACAGCCACTCGGGAGATTCGAACCCGACCACGATCCCAGCTCTGAGTCAGTCAGCGAGGAAAACCACACGGCCAACTTTAAATTTCACACACACACACACATATATATATATATATATATATATATATATATATATATATATATATATATATATATATATATATATATATATATATATATATATATATATAGAGAGAGAGAGAGAGAGAGAGAGAGAGAGAGAGAGAGAGAGAGAGAGCTAGCAACACAAACGAGGCTAATTTTTAATTTTACTTCTTATTTATTTAAATATTTAACTGACTTTTCAAGCTTACTTTTTGTCCAATCAACAGTCGATACGTAATAATATCATTCATTGCTGCCGTTACGTTTTAACAACAGTAGAAGAAAAATCCTGTTACCGCCGATGCCAACCTTGACAGCTGCGAGCCAATAAGTCTCCCAAGTTTTTTATTTCAGTAGTAATAAAAATGAGCAATTGATATACAATTCGAAAATACGAAACCACGGATGATATTGTTGAAATATTTAATCGTCCACTCAGACGCATTTTGGCTAAAAAAAAAAAAAAAAATGAACTAATTTTTCATTTTAATTTTTCTGCATAAAAAAAAACGTTAATTTTATTTTTATTTTTGTGTATTTTTATATGTGATTCGGAAATAGAGATTATTAAATTTAGTTGCGTCTGTTGGGAAAAATCAAATTTAATCACATTTTAACAAAATTAGAGATTTCTTTCGACTGATATCTGTATCGATCATTAAAATCTGGATTCTATAGCAATATGGATATATGCACGCCTATCTATTGTTATGCCGCATCTGAGTTAATCGCCGACAGATTCCCTTTTATTATTATTATTATTATTATTATTATTATTATTATTAGTAGTAGTAGTAGTAGTAGTGGTAGTAGTAGTAGTAGTAGTAGTAGTAGTATTATTATTATGTTTTAATATTCTTCTCATATTATTTTTAAATGCACAAAATACATGTCAAAATATTCCTCAGTTTTTTAAATGTAATTATATCTGAAAACTTCCAGTTTAGTTGTTCAAAAAAGCTTGAACGTGCAATGAATTGATTAAATGACTCCTCTCTTACTAACTTAATTGTTTACGGTATACGATTCATTGAAGACAAGGATTATTTCGCACTCATACGCGCAGATTCACCCCTCCCATATATATATATATATATATATATATATATATATATATATATATATATATATATACATATATATATATATAACAGCTGTACCCTGCCACGCGTTGCTGTATGTCAAATTGGTGCAATGGAAAAGTTCCAAAATGAGAAAAAGCATGTTTCTTATAGGTTTAATTGTTTAATTTTCCATTTCGTATGGGTACACAGTTTTTGTCGTTCCATTTTATTAACTGATATAGAGATTTTCTGGTTTGGTGACTCTTGAACACGTAATATAAATTGTCAATGTGAAAAAAAACAGTCAGTGTGTTACTGTAAGCCACACAATTGTAAAGATTGTTCCCTCAGCTTTGTTAATGGCTATTGCAAACGACAATAAAATTGGAAATTGCAATTTCCTAAAGTGTAATGATGTATCCGGTGGAATCATAGGAATGCGTGGAATGAAGATATATTCACCTGTGAAAAGTCCTGTTATGATTGTTGTTTCTATGATATTGTTTGTTAATTTTTTACTCCAAGCCATGTGTCATTGCAAAGCTTGGATTGGTTTATATTTCACATGATAATTAGTACACCAAATTTCAGTTACAGTACATGCGGTGACATCCCTGGCAAATATAGCTGTTGGATAATTAGCCACTTTATCTGCTTCCACAACAGTGTCGATGGATTTGTATTTGATTATCTCACTTGGAATTTTACGTTGAATAATAGCGTTAAGTTCATGGACGTCTTTGTATTGACCTGCAAGAATAGCTCGTTCACTCAGTTAAGTGGAATTCTTATAATTAATTTGAATATCTTCAAAAACATTTAAACTAACTCTTCTTTTTATGTAATAAAATTACAGAAATTAAAAGTCAAAGAATTTTGCCCTTAACTCGGATCAGCTGGCACTTTTTTGTACCCAATTTCCCACAAGTGATGCAAAAAACTTTGTGCGGATCGAACAGTCTGTAACTGGACATGCATATTTTGAGTTAAGTTTAATGTCGTCACATGGCACCAAAAAGTACAGTATTTGAGGCAAGCATTTATTTCATCTGCTGATGTTGATTGAAGAATAACTGTTAATATTTGTCTGAAATTTCCTGCAAGCAATATTACTGCATTCCCAAATGGTATGACATTGCCATGCAAGTCTTGCAAGGATCGACCAAGAGCCTCAAGTGATTTTTGCGTACCATTGTACATTCGTGCTAAACAATAAGTTTGCATTTCTGCAATATTTTTCCCCATACTGGATGTTTTAGGGATGTCGAACATTCAATTTTTGACTACTGTTGCTACTAATTAACTGCTGTCTCGAAAAGAGAATAACAAGTGATACAGAGAGAATGCAAGAATGAAAGGGAGATAATTGGGGGATTTTATTGAAAGCAGACGGGTGCTGTACATTGTTATTACATATATCTTTATAGGGGCAAAAAATAAGACTGAAATTAAACAAAGAACAAGTGAATTTATTGGAAACGTGGAAGTCATGGACAACACTACTGATGCAATTCTCTATCTATCTATCTATCTATCTATCTATATAAAAGCCAAGTACGTCCAAGGATGGAATACTGTTGCCATATCTGGGCAGGGGCTGCTAAAAACAGCCTATCCTGCCTTGACAGAGTACAAAATAGACTTCGTGGCTTAGTGGGGAATGAAGAAACGTTGCGAGCCTATCCTTGTTTTATCGTTATTTCCATGGCAGGTGCTCGTCTGAACATCAATCTCTGGTCCCCCCTCGCCAATCTTTCACGAAAAACACCCGTTTAGCTGAATCCACTGTGAAAAATTTCCCCCACTCTATATCTGTGCCTAAATCAAAACGCGGATTCCATGAAAAAGCTTCTTTCTCAGAACTGCACGCATCTGGAACTCTGTTCCGTCTGGCTGCTTCCCACCGGACTACAACTTGGATGTCTTCAAGTCCAACATTAACAAAATTCCTAATGAACTGCCCCCTTAAGTAAACACTTCATCAAATCTCCACACTAACGTAATGTACTTGTAATAATCCTTATCCCTGAGTGGATTCCGGGCCTTGATAAGTGGTGATCACTGTGTAAAAAAACAAAACAAAAAAAACAATTTTTACATATAGTTTTTTTTTAAACAAAGTCTCCTCATCAGCAAAAATATTGGGTGTTTTTTTTTTAAGACACCAACAATAAACCTAGCATTTTTAAGTAAGGCAGATTATCTCATAATGGTTCGCCTTTTAAAATTCGTATCATCGTCAAAGCATTTATTTGGATGGTAAATCTAGCTTATGAATGCTTGAAAATGCTACATTTACCATCCAAATGAATGCTTTGACGATGATACTTACGAATTTTAAAAGGCGAACCATTATAAAATACATCTGCCTTACTTAAAAAAATGCTAGGTTTATTTTTGGTGTCTTTAAAAAAATCCACCCAATATCTTTGCTGATAAGGAGACTTAAAAAAAAACTATATGTTAAAATTATTAAATCTTACAATTTATTGATTTTGTTTTGTTCCTCCTTATCAAACTGACATCGGTTTCATAAGAATAAAACAAAAACCGATTTTTAATTTTTAATTTGAATTATAACTTATCAATCATCTTACTAAATATTAAAATAGCTCTAGGATATATATGACTATTGAGCTTATTATATATCTACATTACAACGAGGACTGTTTTTTTTTGTATTTTAATTACATTAGTGATTTTACTATCACATTAAAATACACTCTACTCTTTAGACTTCTGTTCTAATCCCCTTTAAATTTATATATATATATATATATATATATATATATATATATATATATATATATATATATATATTAGGCACCGCCAAAAATGGCCGCAAAATCAAGTTGTTGTTATTTTTAAAAACAAAATTACATTTATTAAAATCCATTATTTCTGAGTAACTTTTTTTTTTCCAGAAAGATAAAACCCTGAATTTTATCATATAGAAGACAGAATAATGTAAAACTTTTTCTACTATTTTTAATTAAATTTTAAATGTTAAATTTTCCCAAAAAGTTAACAATTGACATTTTTTGTCTTGCACAAAAAACGTACATAAATATTTAAAAAAAAAGGTTTTTGAAATAATTAATTTATTTATTTATTGTCTAACTAAGATTTAGGATGATTTTCTAAGAAAATATGCAAAAATATTATAATATAAGTACCTGAATTTCAAATAATTCCACTTATTCATATAGGTAACAAGATATTTCGCGTCGATGTAGAGTCGGGATCGACTCTGTTTACGTTTGCGTTTTATAAGAAGCAAACTATGGAAGACCAAACAGGCCAAAAAACTTATTTTTCAGTGACGAAAATTTCAATGTATTATTAAGCTGAGGCTGGCCAGTACCAGATGGGTGACCATTTGTATGAGTTTGGTTTTTAATGTGTATGTGTGTGGGGGCCAGGCTCCCCAAAATGGGGGGGCAATTTAAAGCAGAATAAAAAAAAAAATTATTTCAGCGCGTTTGGTCCACCGTAGTCGAAAGGCGGCAAACGTTTTCAAACGGGATCGAAAAAAATGATGCTATTTTTAACACAAAGGGCACAACATTTATCGAATTTTTTTTTGTATAGATTATTCAAAGCATGCCCTGTTTTATAATGGTCATGCATTATTCGGCTCGCTAAAAAAAATTGTTAATTTATTTATCAAAAATTTTAAAATGGCTTTTTTCGTATAAATATTAAAAATTTTTTTTTTCTTTTTGCTTAACTTAAATTAATTATTTTACTTAACATATTCACCGAATTTCACACTTCAAAACTCAAAAGCGAGATAATTAAACACAATCGAAGTTCTGATATTCAGACGTCAAAATAAGGTATGCAAACAATTTTTTTTTTTAATCTATAATTCTGTCTCTTACAACAACACAATATGTTTTGTTCAGTTTCAGATGATTTTTTTAAGCATATTTGTTCCCAGTTAAAAACAAGGGGGGGTTGTAAGCAAAAAAATATATATATATAAATATCGTTTATGAAAAATAAGTACACTGTTATAAAGTTCATTCTTCTCCTAATAATCGCTTAAAATTTCGTATTGATCGGATAATTACCTGATTTTTGGTAGATTTTTAAAAAGACGGTCCGTCAAAAAGTACTGACCTGTCCCCCCCCCAGTTTTGGCGGTGCCTAATATATATATATATATATATATATATATATATATATATATATATATATATATATATATATATATATATATATATATATATAATGTTCCCTATCTTGAGGTTGAACATATAGGGAAGTGATATACAAACTGCCATTAGCTTATTAAGCGACGCCCGTTGTGTAAACAAATCGAACGGAGACATTTGGACGATGTTAAAACATCGTTAATTCATTACTCACACAGCATCAGCCGTATAGCGAAATGGTGAGAAGCCTTGACTCGGGTTTCGATCCTGGCTTGAGGCACCTGCCTGTCTAGCCGCACTGATGAGCTGTGAAACAGCGAAACAGTACTGTATGTGGATCACTATATATATATATATATATATATATATATATATATATATATATATATATATATATATATATATATATATATATATAACGAATATTGGCACAACGAGGGGGGGGGGACAAAAAAAAACGAGAGAAAAAATTCAAAGTTCCCCAAAGAGAAACAATGCGTTTACTGTATCCTTTATATATATATATATATATATATATATATATATATATATATATATATATATATATATATATATATATATATATATATGTGTGGGTGTGTGTGTGTGTGTGTGTGTGTGCCTATTTAATTTTTTTTATTTAATCTCTTATTATTATTTTCCTAGTTCATTCTTTTATTTTATTTAGTTTTCATTTTCTTTATTATTATTATTATTATTATTATTATTATTATTATTATTATCGTTATTACTAATATTATTATCGTTATTTTAATTGTTTTTGATATTTTATTTACATTTATAATTAAAAATATACTTCTGCGTAATCTAGTTGTTCAACTGCAAATTTTTATAAAGATATGTTTGCATGTTTCTTGAAATTGTTCTGTTAAATGAGTATCTTTTCTATTTAATTATAATTTTCGAATTTACTTATTAATTGCAGTTTTTACAATAAATACTGATACTTATATATGAGTTTAATTAGTAGTTGGATACTCAGCAGGATGCAGCAAGAAGAAGCTCCACATGTCTCCTTGCAGTGACTTAATCCATAATACATTGTAGTCTACATTACACTGTAGAGAACCCATTGTTGATTTTATGAAATTATTATTATGTAGTAGTCCAAATTAAAATTTAAATGCACTTGTGATGTTAGGCTGTATAAGAGTGTTGACTTTGGTCAAAATCAAACTCTTCCTTATTTAGTCGGATTTATTTTATTATCGATTTTAGATACTTATCGGAGGCATTCTGAAAGAAACATTATTTAAGAGCACAGAAAGTACATTTTTGTGAAATAAAAAGATATAGGCCCGGCTGTTTCTGAGTCCATAAGAAAAGAACTCACACATACAGACATACGCATACAGACACACATATAACTTGATCTTTATATATATATATATAATTATAGGGATATATAGTTGTATGTGTGTGTGCGTGCGTGCGTGCGTGCGTGCGTGCGTGCGTGTGTGTGTGTGTGTGTGTGTGTGTGTGTGTGTGTGTGTGTGTGTGCAAGTACGTCTGGGTTTAGGTGAATTCTAATCGCTGCTTCCAGTAAGTGGGCCAATTGTTAGTCTCTTGGGTCTTGTATACAAATTATAATCAACAAGACGTCATTATTTTCTCATCAAATTCTTGGAATCAAAAACAAAAAAAAAAAAAAAGAAAAGAAAACGAAAATAAAAAGAAAAATAAACGCAAAAAGCAAAAAAGCAAAACAACAAAAATTCTTCGTTTGTTTTTTTCTATTCTCTCAATCATTTAAACCATTTTTCGATCGTCAGTTCGTCACCAAAACGCGACGATGCGGCTTCTAGTTTTCCCGCTTCTCCGACCAGATGACGAATAAACTTATCAATTTGTCAAGCTAGAAATGCCCTTTAACCCCATCGATAGGTCAGTGGACATTTGATTTTTAAAACTGAGATAAGAATTCTCGATATGAGATCAGGTTCGCGCCTATTTGTCTGTCACGCTTAATGATTATATTCTAACAGAGCGCGGACACACGTATGCAAATACATACGAAATGACGTCACCAGCAAATTATAAAAAAATTAAAAAGGAGAAAGAGCACGTTAAAGAAGACGATCATGTTAGAGACGTGGATGACGTTCGAGAGTACGTTAGAGACGTGGGTGACGTCACAGCCGTAACGAGATGTCACACGGCGGGAGAATGAGAAAATCAATGTCGTTGTAACAAGAAAAAACGGGAAGTTCTATTCTATTCTTTGTCTATTTTGCGACTGAGGCGACAACGTGTTGGGTAACGTTGTAATATTAAATGCTGATTGCGAAACGTGTAAATAAAATGGAGGCAAACCAAGAAAATTCCCAACCCAAAGTCAGCAGCAAACGGTGTTCGATCAGATTTACCTCCTGATACTAAAGCTTCCCTGTTTTGGGTGGTTTATTCCTTTGGTTTGCAAAGTATCGTACTAATTTTCATTCATAAATTTATTCATTCATTCATTAATTTATTTATTATATTGTTAAGTAAAATACAGAATAGTTAACAAATCCATATTATCCCGTGAAGAATGGCTTTCTAAATAAGCTTCTCCAGTTTGCGGATCCTGCTAAAATAATAACGTTGTTATTTAGGAAAACATTCTAAAAATAGCGAGGAGGATTTTTATCTGTATTTTCTCCTAAAGATTTAATGAATTAATAATTTTGGGAAACTAAAACTCTCACCGGAAGTTACATTACGGAACAAGTTTAATGTCAGCAACTAAATCTGACAAAAGACAGTTTGCTGCGTTGAATCGCATTTTCTTCTGGTTTGCCTTGAATAAACGCATCTTAAAAAATGACCGTTTTTTTGTGTGTGTAAGGTAAAGATATGTAGTCCGTCTCGTTTGCTTTTCGACAATTTGGAGTTTATTTAATGCTGTGTGCCAATGTTTATGCCAAACAATTTCATTTTTAGTCGATTTGACGGCATATCAACCTTTTTAGACGTGGAGATAAAACGACCATTGTAAATAATAACATGATATCCTCCTATAATAAGGATCAATGTGTATTTGTTTATATATAAACTAGCTGGACCTGTGGAAATTCCACAGGGGACTCATTCATATGAAATATATTGATGTTAGCATTTTGTAGATGCTACGTACAAACGGAGACGCTCTGATATTATTGTTCCTATTTACTATGCCTCCCCACGGGACAGAGTTAGACACCAGGGTCGTTTTTTAACGTGGAGAAAAGGTACAAAAATAAAAAAATTGTCACAGTCGTGAAGGACTGATCCTCCACCGAAAGAGAACAAGAAATGGAAGTGCAGCATCTGAAGAACAGATACTGCACTTTTGCACTTTCATCTTGACCAAAAAGGCCAACCATTTATATGATATTATTGTACCTATTTACTATGCCTCCCCACGGGACAGAGTTAGACACCAGGGTTATATGATATTATTGTAGTTCTTTTCTTAAAACTGTAAAAGTATTTACCTAAGCTAGCAGGGACGCCCGGCATAGCCCTGTTGTAAAGTAAACTTAGATATGATATTTTAATTCTTGCAGATTTCGTATATATTATTATAAAGTTAATGTTCTATCAATTTGTATTTATTATAAAGTTGTGATTTCAAAATTAAAAATTAAAAATCCATATGAGTTGGGTACATTAGCTTGAATCGAAACCGAAATAAAAACTTATGATATATATATATATATATATATATATATATATATATATATATATATATATATATATATAACTAGAGTTCCTTCAGCCATAATCGAAACCGAAACCAAAACTTATGAAGAATTCTTAATAAAATTATTTATAAAGAAAAAAATAGATGACTTAAGTGTCATCAGCTATAATTGAAACCAAAACCAAAGCATGGTAAGAATTCTTGGTAAAATTGTTTATAACAAGAAATGGAAGTACATAACAATTAAACGACCCGATGAAAGCGTGACACAGAAAATAACACACACGCTATCGTATTAATAGGTAAATATATATATATATATAATTTCACATACTCATCTCTCTCTCTCTCTCTCTCTCTCTCTCTCTCTATATATATATATATATATATATATATATGTGTATATATATATATATATATATATATATTTAAATAAGGGAGTAGTCATCAACAATGTGTATTTTTTAACATTATTTTACTATTCCGTGTCTTGGTTTTTCATTGAGAATTATGTTTGGATCATTGTAATAATGTTTTTAAGTCATTGAAATCGTTTACGCACGTTTCAGACGGTCTGATGCATCCTCGTCAGAAATTATATATAATCGGGTTTCGATCTGGCTTGAGGTAGTTGCTTGTCTACCCCGCACTGATGAGCTGTGAAACAGTATTGTATGTATATATATATATATATATATATATATATATATATATATATATATATATATATATATATATATATGTATGTATATATATATATATATATATATATATATATATATATATATATATATATATATATATGGCTCCTTCAGTCTTTGACAGACTATGGATACCCACGAAGAGGTGCCAGCGTGTGAAATTTTTGTAGCAGTAGGTGCACAATCTCCAACCACACCTCTCCTGAGTCGACATTGTTTAATACCAGTGGCAAGTGAAGTGTATGTACAGGACGACTGGAAAGAAATGCCGAGATACGCAGGGAGTACATACAACGCCTAGAATTCCCAAATGGTCACCCATCTGTTACAAACCAGTCTGAACGTTGCTTAACTTCAGTGATCTGACGATAACCGGTGTGTCATCGCAAGGATATATATATATATATATATATATATATATATATATATATATATATATATATATATATATATATATTAGTCCTCGCGCGAAAGAGCAGGACATAAAATGTTTTAAATAATAATAATAATAATAATAATAATAATAATAATAATAATAATAATAATAGAATAACAATAACAAAGACTTTCGCTGGCGAGGACTACTATTGACCGTAACCAGTTATACAATTCTTTTGAAATTTTCATCTCTATTTTTCTCGTTATCTACTGAATATTTGTTAATGAAACCTCTATGAAATATGTTCCTTATTAAATGTTAAGGATTTTCTATCCGAAAGAAGATTAAAAAAATTTAATCCAAAAAAGTTATTTTAAAGTTTTTGTTAAAAAATGAAAATCACATTTTCTCATTATGCAGATCTTTATTACAAAGAGGGGTTTGCAAAAAATGAGTTGTGGTGTGAGGAGAAATACAAACTGAAACAGAGAGAATATTCAGACCTGTAATAATACAAAGAGGGGATTGCAAAAATGAGTTGTCGTGTGAGGAGAAATACAAACAGAAATAGAGTGACGGAGAGTTTTAAAATATAAACTTAAAAAGATAAGATACAAGTTTGAAAAGCATTTCATCCAAGGCATGAAAATTGTTAAACAAAATGTTTTACTATCGGCTTTAAAAATAAAGGTACAAGATTCAATTTGAAATTTATTTATCTTCAAAGTGCACTTTTATAAATTTTACAAAGTAACGTATAAAAATTTAATTTAAATTTAATCAAAAAATTACATTGGATTTATTTTATGTAATGTACATTTCGATGAAATTTAAAAACATTATCTTTCATCTAGCAATTAATGATATAGATATAAAATTCTCAATGATTTTTAAAAAATTGTCATGCCTTGGATGAAATACTTTTCTAACTTGTATATATATATATATATATATATGGGGAATACTCTTGTCGATTTTTGATCTGCAGTAGAACTCCGGGATACAATGACCCTAGGATACGGTTTATTCAGGTTACGATGTTTTTCCGGCTCCTGGTTATGGTATTTGCTCCGCCTTGCAGTTATTTATAGTGTTATTTGATTATACACATGTGCATTATATACTGTAGTCTATTTTTACTAATTTTTAATACCGTATCCCGGCGTTCTGTTGTAACCCTAACCCTAACCCGCGGTTCTATTGTATTAGGTCCGCCAAAATGAAGTTGTTCGGAAATCAACACACATGATTTGTTTATAGTGGCGTAGGGTTAGGGTTAGGGTAAACTCATTTACATGTTTTTGGTGCAACTGCTAATCTAAGTCAGTGCAATGGCTGCCAAAAGATAGAATAGACAGTAGAAAATATGTTTTACGTCCTTTCCTTCTCATAGATGCATGTCTTAACGAAGACTAAGAACACCTCTTTCCCGGTTGATTATATTCGCCCCCAGACATCAACCTGGAAAATTCTACGTGTTGGCGCTGTTCATACAGCACTTAAAATTCCCAAATGGTCACCCATCCTGTACTGACTAAGCACATCATTACATTACTTCGGTGATTTTGCGAATACCGGTGTGTCAAAATAATTATCGTTATATTTTTGGGAGAGGTGCTAGTCTAGCGGCACTGATGCGTTGTGATACAACGAAACAGTACTGTATATCGATGATTACAAATATATTTTAAGCCCCCTCTTTGGATAGAGCGCTGTCGTAAATAATTTCACCCGCTACTTAATTGCCTGAAAATGCGAGGCTCGTTGTTTGCTTGTAAACAAGTGGTTTGAGCACTATACAAGTCGTGGACAAAAGTTTGTTTAAAATAGACATTTGTGGAGGTTATTTGCGGGCACCGCTCCCGTGGGTCGATGGGTAGAACTGCCGACTGTCAACGCGATGGTTTTCATGTCAATTCTCGGCTTATATATATATATATAACGAATAAATGACAAAATTCTGGGTTCCAAATTTTGTGATGTTGACCATCTTACAATTTATTCTTTTAATTCAGTTGACCTTTACAATTCTTGACAGTATTTGTTTCGTAGTGTAAAATCATTCACTTAATTATTAAATCAATCAGTGAATCTATTTTGCCTGTAATTCATCAGAAGAAATAACAACAAACAATCCACGAAAAAGATACTGTCAAACATTGTAAGTGTCAAATGAAATAAATTAATAAATTGTAAGATGGTCAACATCATGATATTTTGAATATAGACTTTTGTCATTTATTCATTATATGCTCTGTAATTACATTAACCTTCTTAAATAAAGATTAGTGGTATATATATATATATATATATATATATATATATATATATATATATATATATATACAGCCACTCTGATGAATCCTAGACGACGAAACACGTGTCAGTGGATAATTACATTTTAAAAATCATGTATATACCGCTCCCCATGTGGGGGTACCAACTTGGTTAAAAGGGAAAATTATTCCCAACTCGCATTTAGATAAAAATGCACTTTCGTAAATAATTGAATTCATTCAAAACATATCGCTAAAACCAAAACAAAACATCATCTATATATATATATATATATATATATATATATATATATATATATATATATATATAGATAGATAGATAGATAGATATATAGATATATATATTTCTGTGGAAATCTATTTTATTTTCTTATAAATTATTTTCTTATAATATATACCAATCCTTACTTAATAAGCTCAATATAATTACAGAGCAATATAGTGAATAAATGACAAAAGACTATATTTCAAAGTTCATGATGTTGACCATCTTATAATTTATTCCTTTAATTCAGTTGACATTTACAATTCTTGGCAGTATCTGTCTGGTAGCGCAAAATCAATTACTTAATTATTATATCAACCAGTGAACCTATCTTGCCCTTAATGATGCCCTTCTGCTGATGCTGATGTAATCGCCATATTTGTTATAAGTCCGAGTACTTTCTAATCCGTCTGGTTTCATCGTCAGGGGTGGATTAATCTAACTGGTTTGAACAATTTATATAATATTTATAGCGTGTATATTTTTTCATTGGTTAATCATTTTAATAACTTTACAAATATTTCAAGATGCTAATATTGTTCGTAAAGTTAATTTTATTTATATTAGGTTTTTAGTTCTTTATTATTTTATTTATTGCGTCTATTAATAGTATTTCAACTTTTGTTAATTTGTAGTTTATTCAAATTAAATAAATTTGATTAAAATAATATCCAAATAAAATAAATATAAACGCCATTAAAATATATATCAATTCTTCAAAACTAATTAGATTAATCTATTTCTGGCGATGAATCAAGAAGGATTGGAAAGTACTCGAACTTTCAACAAATATGGTGATTATTGCTAGAAGTGAAGACCCTTATTCGGAAGTTGGAAAGGATAAAAAGCAAGGTTAATAGACAAAAACGTATATTTTATTCAATGAAATATGCTTTATATATATATATATATATATATATATATATATATATATATATATATGTGTGTGTGTGTGTGTATATATATAGGTGTATATATATATATATATATATATATATATATATATATATATATATATATATAAGCGGGATAAGACACTAACCCAGAATGACATTGGACTCCTTCTGATAATGGACTACCCCGGTTTTATCAACTTCTCTTTTCGTATAATTTTCTCCATACAATTATCCACAACCACTCAAAAAACTATTTTCAATAATTTAGCTGAAAAGCAAAATAGCGTCCATTCGTAGCTGAACATTTCGCTAACTGCATTTCATTTCCTCTGATGATATTAGCCATTGTTGAAAATCCATGGATTAAGGAAATTAAAATAACCCCTTCTGTATATTCCTTTTTCAAGCAATAGATTCTTAAATCGAATATATGTCTCTATATGTTGTTTTTTCAGAATTTAAAATTGAACCACGAAACTTTATATATATATATATATATATATATATATATATATATATATATATATGTATATATATATAATATACATATGTATATATATATATGTATATATATGTATATGCATATATATATATGTATATATATAATATACATATGTATATATATATACATATGTATATATATATATATAATATAAAATATATTTTAGTCATCGACATACAGACCTGTTTCGTTGTTTCACAACTCATCAGTGCCGCTAGACTAACACCTCTCCCAAGCCGAGGATCGAACCTAGAACCGTCGTGATGACAGTCGGCAGTCCTACCCCTTGACTACGGAATCGGTGGCCGAAATTAACCTGTCCGAACGATTATATATATATATATATAAATATATTCAAAATATATTTGCAATTTATAGCTAACCATCATAAATTGCTGTTTTCATTTAATGGCTAAACCAGAAAATTTTAGTTTTGCTAAAAATATAATTTGCTAATGTCTTTCTCTGGTGAGAAGAATGGCAAGAACAGCATCCTTTGAAATTCTGATGAATAAGGATTTAAAAAAATCGTTTTTGAAGTATTCTGTCGAACAATAAATATAATTGGAAATTTTGATTTATAGTTTTAATTTCTTTTCTTAACCTTATATATATATATATATATGTATGTATATATATACATATGTATATATATATATATGTATATATATATATATATATATATATATGTATGTATATATATGTATGTATGTATATATATATATATATGTGTGTGTGTGTGTGTGTGTGTGTGTGTGTGTGTGTGTGTGGGTGTATCTCATTTTTGCCCCATCCATCGTGACGTAATACGAGATGTCCTCGGCTATGACATTCATCTTACACGATGTCATATATGACGCCATAATATATATATATATATATATATATATATATATATATATATATATATATATATATATATATATATAGATATATATATATGTATATATATACATATGTATACATATATATATATATATGTATATATATATATATATAATGGGGTATTGTAAACAAGCAATAAGGTAGTCGCAGTGTTTCTTCTAATTTTCAGATATTTTAATCATGTCCAAACGCATTTTATTTCCTTTTGGTGGATTGATTGTTGCTGTTTCTTCTGATGAGTTAAGGGCAAAATAGATTCACTGATTGATATAATAATTAAGTGATTAATTTTGTGCTAGGAAACAACTAATTGGAAGGAATAAATTGTAATATTGTCAACAGCATGAAATTTGGAATATAGACTTTTGTCATTCATTATATATATATATATATGTGTGTGTGTGTGTGAGTGTGTGTGTGTAAGCAACATATATATTTATGTATATATATATATATATATATATATATATATATATATATATATATATATATATATACAAAAGTGAACGTGTCTGTGTGTCTGTGTATATTTCCCTACGCAATAACTTTATTAATTTTTATTCTACAGATCGAAATTTGATATACAGGGTACGGAGATTTGGGAAAATCGATTTGATCGGTGTTCGGACAGAAATTTTGCTGTTAAGGAGTCAAAGTTCAACGATTTGACCTGTGAGAACTCCACCAAACTCCTCCGAAAATTTTGGGTCTAAACACTTGAAAGTTTAAATATAAGTTCGTTGGACATGGATCTAACTTAATAACTTGATTATAACCCAAAACTATAAATTTTAAGAGGTCATAATAGGGAGCAAAGTTAAAAAAATTTACCCCTTTTTTTTGGTTTTTGCTCAGCATACACCCCAAACACCCGAGCAACACCGGGCTTAAATGTTAGTCTATCTATATATCTATAAAAGTGAACGTGTCTATGGGTCTGTCTGTCTGTCTGTCTTGTACATTTTCCTTCGAAATAATTCTGTCAATTTTCAGTCTGCATACTCGAAATTTTATATACAGGGTACTGAGATTTGGGAAAATCTATGTGATCGGTTGTCGGCCAGAAATTTGTCTGTTAAGGGGTCAAAGTTCAACGATTTGACCTTTGAGAACTCTACCAAACTCCTCCGACAATTTTGCGTCGAAACACTTAAAATTTTAGATATAGGTTCCTTGGCCATCGATCTAACTTAATAACTTGATTTGAGCCCAAAACAATAAAGGTTAAGCGGTCATAATGAGGGTCAAATTTAAAAAAATTGACCGATTTTTTTTTTGCTCAACATTACCTCCAAACACCCGGGCAACGCTGGGCTGAGTGTTTGGATACCGGGTTATATATATATATATATATATATATATATATATATATATATATATATATATATATATATAAGCGTAACATTGGAATGTCAGATGAACAGAGAAAGAGAGAGAGAGAGAGAGAGATAGAGAGAGAGAGAGGAGGAAAGTGAGCAGGATTATCCGTTTCTACTTAATAGTTCTGTCGTTATATTTACAGTTCAAACCTCAAAAATAAATAACACTGAATAAACAATACTAGATTATCCGTGTGTATTCGTCTTTTCTTCCTTCTATGTGGGAACAGCCATTTTGTATTGAATATTTTAACTATAATTACCACATTAAATTCCCGCAAGCCACTGTCATTGCAAAACCTAGTCGCCCGGTCGGTTTCTTTAAGTGACCACAGAGTGTTGACCCCTATGCACCCCTGAAACCATTTGTCAATCTATATAAAACCTTTTGTGCTAAACCCTAGGGCAAATTAAAAGGCGTGGCAGATGTACCTGCACCGCGACAAGATCAAAGACTCCGAATTACACGAACGGAATTGGCGGCGGGACCTTCTTGATTTGTTTTTTATCGGTGGCCTTTTATTAAACTAAGGGCAGACAATCGATAATTGATGACGAGATTCAAGTAGTGTTTATTCAATGAATTTTCATTTGCATTCAAAGGCACACATTCAGCGGTTTTTGTCGAACATAAACGACTTCAAAAGGAACCAAATGACTCCCCGATTCAATGAAATGCTTCGTCCGTCGGACGTCATCGTGTCATTTCTGAGCGTGAAGGATTCATCTTTTTTCAAAATTCAATCGTTGAAAGTCTCATAATTTTGTGACACTTGATTAAGTAACTTATGAACTTTGCGCAGCATGATTATTTATGACACTATTTAGTTACGTCATCATTTTGTGATGTCATAATTTTTTGCGACGTCATCAAGTATATATCTTTTTTACTAGTATGTTGGATAAGGATTCTCTTCCACGCTCTCTTCTTTTTTTTCAAATTTTCTTCCTTTGAAGATTGTAACGTTGGGTATGAGGCACTGCTTCGATCATAAAATTGTGGAGCGCGCTTTGTCAATCACGTCTCTGTCGCCACTCTGAAATCGACGAATCCATCGCCTAACTGTTCTTACATTAATTGACCATGCGCCAGTGAATTTGGATTGGTTAATGTTTTTCTGCATGAAAGAATTCAATGACGCATCTCTGTTTCTGACACATGTTTATAACAGTGTTTTTCTTTTTAAAGTCTCACACCGTCAATATCTACAACCGAGAGATGGATATTGAGCATTGAGTGTTTAGGAAAGGGCATAATGTACTATTTTTTTAGTCTTTTATATGACTGGATTGAGAGACAATGGGTAACCCCTGTAAGGTTGGCTGCGCGTGTGATTGCTATGCATGGGTTGCGCAATGCAAAACCACACTACTAATGAATGGACACTGTTTGGTTCCAGTGGACAGGAAAAGTCTATAACAATCGGAAACAATGCCGAGATAAGCGGAGAGTAAATACACCAGTTGATATTCTTAAATTATAACACATATAATATTGAGTAAAGGTCGCTTTCTAAGGCTTTTTTCTAAGTCAGAGCGGCGTATTCTTTCCCTAACGATGTAGCGGTGATCCGGGATAACTCCTAAGTTGCTAGAAGGAAGTCAAGGCGAATCCCAACTTCATAAAAATGAATTGTTCGCGCCTGACATGCGAGAGAGCCGAAAAATATACGGATCATTGTTGCCGGGCTCCCAAACCTAACCCACGTGACCAACGACTCGAGCCAACGAAATTAACGTCTTTAAACACACAAGGTAGAAATTATAAGCCTTAAGTGTGGCGTAGTGGTAATGGGGAGGGCGTTAAGATATTAAAGACATGATGTTCCGTCGGGTAAGGGTAATCGGGCCTACGGGTTTCGGGAATTGGGGGGTATTAGATGGGAAGGGTGAGGCGACTTTCGTAAACTAGTAAATTGTTTTGCGTCTATCAGGAAGATCAGTTTACAAAAAACAAACAAACAAACAAAAAAAAAAAAACAAACATCTTTGATGCTTTACGAGGTTGATTTCCGGTGTTTTTCTCTTTCGACTTCGGTTATGCCCGACGAGAAGCAAAACCTTTGACGGTGCTGTCACTTTGGACAGCACCATGTTCTTTTTCATCATCATCATCATCATCATCATCATCATCATCATCATCATTCTAATTATTATTATTAATGAACGGGCATATTAAGACTGGCAACTTTTCACTCATATAATTTTGATCAAACATTCTCTGCCCTTTGATGCTTCACACACACACACACACACACACACACACACACACACACACACACACACACACATACACACACATATATAATGATACTGTGTTTTCATACGAATATTAATATTTATTTCTAAACTAAGAGATGCTAGTGTTTTACGCGTACGCAATCATCAGTGTAGAAATGATAATTACCGCCAGTCGAGAGAGTGGAAGCCAGGTTTTTCTTTTCATCAATTACAAGTGGTTTTCTTTTTCTGTTTTCTACGTCGGATAAAAGGAAAAGAAGAAAACATCGTGTTATAGATAAAAATAGAAAACAAAACTGGCCACAAACTACTACAAACTTTGAGTGATTACTGCATCACCAAACAAGTGTATTCAATCTAAAAATGGCGATGAAGCCCGCGTAAAACTATATATATATATACATACATATATATATATATATATATATATATATATATATATATATATATATAAAGACACTGACAGAATTCAGATGAAAAATCCTGATAGATATTACTTGAAGTAATACTTTCAAGGTGATCCTAGCCAAAAAGGAAAAGCTCAATATTTTAGAATAGAGCAATATATAAGTTTCGTGGTTAAATTTTAAATTCTGAAAAAAAAAAAACACAACATATAGAGACATATATTCGATTTAAGAATTTATTGTTTGACAAAAGGAATATATAGAAGGGGTTATTTTAATTTCCTTAATCCATGGATTTTCAACAATGGCTAATATCATCAGAGGAAATGAAATGCAGTTAACAAAATGTTCAGCTGCGAATGGACGCTATTCTGCTTTTCAGCACAATTATTGAAAATAGTTTTTTGAGTGGTTGTGGATAATTATATGAAGAAAATTATACGAAAAGAGAAGTTAATACAACCTGGGTAATCCATTAGCGGAAGGAGTCCAATTTCGTTTGGGGTTATAAATCCAGGTGGGCAGATATTACCATATAGTGAAAGTGTATTGGTTCTTATTGACTTTTCGTAAAGTATACGGGGCAGCCTTATTCGTTGTTGCGTTGGTTGCTGTAGTCCAAATGCTTTCTCGGTGTTGACAAAGTGTATCCGAAGATGGGTGGATATACCATTCCATTGTAATTATCCCCGTAAGTAATAGAATTTGAGCATTGAGTTAAATATGCAATGGACCTCGAAATCAATAGTGTAGGTAGCAAAATAGAAAAATAGCAAAATAATCCTGGATATGATATTCAGAACGGTGCGTTGGACGGCTTGCTTCAGGTGTGAGTCTCTGTAGAAATATAGTTCGTTTTCTTGTTTATAGTGAGTGAGGGAAGCCTTTTAGATGAGGGAAAGAGGAGAGTGGGTGAAGTAGAGAGAGTAAAGAGAGAGGGGGGGTTAAAGTTGGGCGAGCATACAGGTTATTAATGGAATTGTTTTTTCGGGAGGAGGGAGGAATTGTATTTTAGTATTCTTTAAAACGGTTAACCTCTTGATTTTAAGTTCAAGTGGGAAATGGATGTTCTTGTGATTTTCAATGGGGGTGTGCGTGATAAGGGGTGGGTGTGCTGTTTTTGCTGCGCGGATGGGTGAGCGGATGAGGTGGAGATAGAGACGAGTCATGGTGTGAAAATATGGAATGTTTGGAGGGTTACTTAATTAAGTGAGTTTAAGGTTGGGTTCTTTTAATTTTAGGTGTATATTTAAAGTGTATATTTAAAGGTGACTTCATTAGTTGAGATAAGTCAGTTCAATACGCTTGTGGTCGTAGTGTGATCTGGTTTAATTAAGTTTGTTTAAATTTTATTTAAAATACATATATTTCTGTTTGGAGGCGATCCATGGATGAGTTTATTTTGTTGTTCGTAGAGTTGGAATTGATGTTTGACTGAGTGCTTTATATACTGTGGTTAATTAGATATTTTCATAAAGGGGAGAATTGATTCAAATGTGGGGCTGGGTATGGGGTCGCCCAAGCGTGGTAGATTTTAACTATTTATGTAATGATTACTTGTATATCCACCTGTCAAACCTAAACATAAGTGCAGATATAAGCACATATATACCCACAGACACACACATACACACTTATACACACATATACACATATACACACATATATACACATACATATATAGACATGTACAAACATATACTTGCTCAAACATGCACATGTATAAGTACACATATAGACATACGTAAATATTAACATTGCTTCAGCGCATACAACATCCACCCTCTCATGCGTGCATACATATACACTCATACAAGCGTGTATCCATGCTTATACATATAGGGGCAACATGCCAAAACTAGTTCAGGTATGGTGACTTAAGTGGTTTTGAGCTGGCTATACTTGAATTTTTTCCTGTGCTTGCATAACGAAATAAGCTCATTTTTGGTGTTTATTGTGGCTTTAGGATATGTTATTAATGCAACTGCTTCTGAAGTGCAAAGGTTACAGAATTTTTCAATAAATCCCATTTTAGCGAGTACGGAATATTCCTATATTGGAGGTCTTTAATCAGAGTTGTTAGGGAGGTGCCTCTATTGCGATTTGGATTTTCATTATTGAAGGAGCTTATATGGTTGGAAATTCTCAGTTTAATTAGATTTACCGTTGCGCCGATATACGTGTGGGATTTTAAAATTGCATCAATGGTGTTTAAGCTGTCGGAGTTTCTACTATGGGTGTGGGATTAGCTTATAGAGGAGGACGGAATGATTAGGTTCAAATCGTTTTCAGGATGGGGTTCCTGAGTGACTTGCGTGTTATCATGTGTCTTATTTGTGAGGTTGGCATAGTTGGAGTCAGTTGTTGGTTCAGTAGTTAATGTATTTTGAGTACAATTTTTAGGTGTTCTATCAGTTGCACATGTTGTTGTGGTTTGGAGTTCAGTGACTGTACATGAATAGATTACGTCCTTGTGCATGCAATCGTTTCTTAAGGGACAAGATTGTTTGTTTCAGCAATTACAATTTTGTGTGGGTGGAATCTGCTGAGGATGGGCCTAGGCTTTTCTTATTATATATATATATATATATATATATATATATATATATATATATATATGTATATATATAGGCTTTTCTTATTATATATACAGTGATGATCATATTTATTGGCACGGTAAAATAAAAGTTAAATTTTGTCTAATAAATTCTAAAAAAGGGATTAAATTAAAGAAAATAACAAAGTATATTATGTATTTTTAACTGGCCTTTCCGATGCAGCAATCGGATTTTAGAAAAAATAAATAACAAAGGAACAACAAACATAATTGCAAAAAACCCTTGTTCAAAATTATTGGCACGATTTATTTAATAATCAATTGTATAGCCTTTGGCCTTGATTACCTTCCTCAGTCGCTTTTCATAGTTTACAACCAAGTTGTTGCACTCTTCAGTAGTAATTTTAGCCAACTCTTCCTGACAATAATCCTCCAATTGAATAAGATTCTTAGGCTTCCTTTGCATTACCCTCAATTTTAATGTTCTCTATAAATTTTCAATTGGATTAAGGTCTGGGCTTTGTGATGGCCACTCCAAAACATTAATATGATTGTCCTCAAGCCATTACTTAGTCAGTTTAGCCGAATGCTTTGGGTCATTATCTTTCATGAACCACCAACGACGACCAAGTGAGAGCTCTTTAGCAGAGTCTTTCAGGTTTTCATCCAATATTTTAACATAATCTTCCTTTTTTATGCTACCCGTGACCTTAACAAGTCGCCCTGGTCCAGAGGCAGCAAAGGATCCCCAAAACATCAAACTGCCTCCACCGTGCTTCACTGTGGGTATGGTGTTCTTAGGCAGGAAAGCTTCGCCAGATTTTCTGTAAATATAAGACACTTTATTATTGCCAAATAACTCTATTTTCGTTTCGTCAGTCCATAGAACACGTTTCCAGAATGCAACATCTTTATCAATATGACGTTTTGCAAAGGCTAGCCTTGCTTTCAGGTGCATAGGCTTCAATAAGGGAGTCTTTCTCGGACGACATGCTTTCAAACCAGCTCTCTTCAAAACTCTACCAACTGTATGTCGAGATACATTCACTCCAGAGGTGCTCTGTTCATCAACAATCTCCCCAACAGAGATCCTTGGGTTTTGTTTTACTTGTCGAACAATTTTCCGTTCATCTCTTGGGGAAAGAATCCTTTTTCTCCCTCTACCCTCTAAACTCATAACGTGGCCTTGCGATTTGAACTTGTTTATTATGGCTCTAACAGTGGATTTGGGAAGGTTTAGCTTCTTTGAAATCTTATCATAGCCCTCCCCATTGGTATGGCATGCTACAACAAGCTTCCTGACGTCTTCGCTGTGTTCCTTAGTTTTAACCATGGCGATTGAAAATTATAATTTAGTCACTTATAATAGTTTAAATAAATCGCTATCTACAAATTATCTGAAAAAAATTATTCACTTAATTAGCGTTAAACAAGCATAATATGGCTATAAAAAAGTTCAGAAAGCACGTAAACCGGAAATTGATTGATATTATACTGATACTAAAAGAAAAACAAAGCCGTGCCAATAATTTTGAACAAGGGGTTTTTTGCAATTATGTTTGTTGTTCCTTTGTTATTTATTTTTTCTAAAACCCGATTGCTGCATCGGAAAGGCCAATTAAAAATACATAATATACTTTGTTATTTTCTTTAATTTAATCCCTTTTTTAGAATTTATTAGACAAAATTTAACTTTTATTTTACCGTGCCAATAAATATGATCATCACTATATATATATATATATATATATATATATATATATATATATATATATATATATATATATGTCGTTGATAAAAAACAACTATGAACGCCGATTATATTAACTGGAAAGGTCCTATTTGTGGGACAAAAAACGTTTGAAAAATCTTTTGAAATGTTGTTTTTACCTAACGCGCTGACGAGCCCCCAATTTGTTCAAGTTATAATTTGATGAAAAATTATATCCTTTATATATATATATATATATATATATATATATATATATATATATATATATATATATATATAAGATTATGCATATGTCAACACTCGGGGCTGAAACATTTGTTACCAACAGAAAGAAAACTTCCCGAAAATGAGTGTATCTATTCTTGTTAACGTAGTATCTTGACACACACACACACACACACACACACACACACACACACACACACACATATATATATATATATATATATATATATGTGTGTGTGTGTGTGTTGGATATGTTATATATATATATGTAATATATATATATATTTATATATATATATATTACATATCCAACATTTTTTCACTTTTTTATTTGGCAAATTATAACTACAATAAATTGCAGTTTCACCTAATGCCTTCATTAGCAAATTCTAGCATTGCTACAAATATAATTTGCTGATTTCTTTATGTCCTCTGATGAGAAGAATAACAAAAACTAGCACTCTTTTAAACTCCGCGGAATAAGGACTTTATAAATTGTTTCTTGGAGTATTAGTCGAACAATAAATTTTGATTGTAAATTTCAACTTACAGTTTTAATTTTATTTCTGTTATATATATATATATATATATATATATATATATATATATATATATATATATATATATTGCATTTTCACCCCAAACAAGGCACATTGACACTTTGTTGTAGGGGGCTACTATCAGGGACATAAGCATCAGGGGTATTGTGTAGGAAGTTAGGCAGCAAGATGTCGGTTCAGGTTGCACTTGAACTTCTGCACGTCAGTACAGTCGGGGAAGCAGGAACCCGGAATGGAATTCCAAAGTAGCTGTTCTGGGGAAGAAACTACTGGAGTAGAAGACTCTCTTGCATCGAGAGATCTCTACTGTGAAGGGGTGGGATTTAGTTGCTTGTCGGGTTTGTTGGGGGTATTTACGTCGAGGGGGTACAAGTGTTTGCAGTTCGTAAGAGCATTCACCGTTAAAGTAATTGTAGAACAGGCAGAGGGATGCAACGTTTCGTCGATGTGACAGAGGCTGAAGTTTAGCTGAAAGTTCAGGACCTATCATATTGGCGACTCTCTTTTTAGCGAGAGACAAGGGGCAGATGCATCAGCCCAAATATGACAACAATACTCCATACATGGGTGAATGGTGGCCTTATAGAGGTATAGGATACTTTCATGCGGTAATAGCTTTCTAGCACGGTAGAGAGAACTCACCTTCTTCGCAGCAGTCTTGGCAATGTTATCCATGTAATTGTTCCAACTCATGTTTCCTTTGAACGTTAGGCCGAGGAGTTTAAAAGATGTACTTTCAGATAAAACGTCATTGGCTATTGCTATTGACGGTAGGGAAGGTTTCTTGTGATTATTGAAGGAGACAAGTTTAATCTTGGCGGAATTAAAGGTGACCATCCATTTATGTCCTCATTCCACTAGGGATCAGAGGTCTTCCTCTAGTGTTTCTGCCATTTCTTTAGATATGTGTTCATTTGCTTCCCTGTCGTGTCAGTTATAGAGCGTCGTGTCGCCAGCATACATATCCGTCTCACAGACAATTTTGTCAGGATGTCATTTATGAATATTAGGAATAACAGAGGTCCAAGGATAGACCCCTGAGACACTCCCGCATTTATATCACATTGTTTAGATATTTGATCATAAAGGACAACCTGGATTGTTCTCTTATCTAAGAAGGATCTAATTATGTTATGTATTCTTCCAGTGATGCCGTATGATCTGATTTTCTTGAGAAGACCCTCATGCCATACCCTGTCAAAAGCCTTAGATATATCTGGAGCTACCACTCTACCCTCCCCGCTTTGTCCAGTGACTGGTATATACGTTCTGAGATTACAGTTAGGATGTCTGCTGTGGAACGGGCTTGTCTAAATCCATATTGTTGATCAGTAAGAAGTTTAGCATCTGTAAGGTGATGGACTAGAGCTTGGTTTATTATGGTCTCAAATATTTTGGCGAAAAGTGGGAGGAGGCTAATTGGGCGATACTTTACTGGGTCAGTTCTTTCGCTAGAATTCTTGAAAACTGGCACTACAGAAGCAGTTTTCCAGCAGGTAGGAAAGCAAGATTCATTAAGGCATTTGTTGTAAAGTTTGGAGAGAACTGGAGCTACTTTGGCGGCGCACTTTTTTAATAGCACAGCCGAGATGAGATCAGGTCCACATGCTTTTGCAGTGTCAAGCTTTCTTATGATAGCATGCACCTGAGCAGGGGTGATTTTCAGATCGTCTAGTGTGGCGTCTGTCCGCAAAGGAAAGTCAGGGAGGGGGTGGTTAGCAGAGTCCAAAGTGGAGTTGGAGGCAAACCGTCTAGCAAGCATGTTAGCCTTCTCAGTTGCAGAGAAAACACCCCCATGATTGTTGGATAGTGGGGGGAATTGTTGATTGCCCATTATTTACTAAACTGTTGTAGATTTTCCAGAAGTCTCGAGTTCCTAATTTCTGTGCTTCGATGCGTTTTTGGGTGGTTTCAGTAAATTCTCTCTTACTCACGTTGACACACCTGTTCCTACCAAATCACAGAAGTTAAGCAACGTTGAGACTGGCTAGTGCCAGATAGGTGACTATGTAGGAATTCTAGGCGCTGCATGTACTCTCCGCTCAACTCGGCATTGTTTCCAGTCGTCCTGTACCTAAAATTACCGCTGGTATGCAACAATGTTTACTCAGAAGAGGCGTGGTTGTTTACTCAAAAGAGGCGTGGTAGGAGACTTGCGCAACTCTTGCCACACAAATTTAACGCGCAGACACCCTTACAGTGGGTATCCATCGTTTGTCAAGACTAAAGGAAGCCACACACACACACACACACACACACACACACACACACACACACACACACACACA
Organism: Euprymna scolopes; assembly: GCF_053919585.1. Taxonomy (NCBI): domain Eukaryota; kingdom Metazoa; phylum Mollusca; class Cephalopoda; order Sepiida; family Sepiolidae; genus Euprymna; species Euprymna scolopes. The sequence continues at coordinate 92,481,219 of NC_136505.1, forward strand.
CACAAACACACAAACACAAATATATATATAATTTGAGGTTGCTAATTTTCAAAAGTAAGATAACCAATGAAATGTAACGAGGTTAATACAAGAGTGTTCAATATGGAAGTAGAGCAAGTTACATTTTCAATTTGTCTTTACATAAGCAGTAATTTGTAGCTACACCGTCATGAGCATGTTTCGGTCTTCTAGTGTTTAGTAACTAGAGACCCCTTCGGGCAACAACGCTTATTTACGAAAGCGGAATTCTTAATGAAAATCGGAAATCAACTTTCAGCAAAAGAAGACGTTTTTATCCTTTAAACGGATCATGAGGGTGACCGTTCAGCTGTGCGGAGAACAGGGTTGATTGGGTGCGAATTTTTTAGTTTATTTATTTTTCTATTTGTTTATTCACTTATTTACCGTGTCTTTATTCATTCATTTAATGTTGGTGTCAGGGAATATGGTTTGTAAGGTTAGGGGGTTGAGGAGTTAGGTTGTAAAGCTATGGGGTGACGGTTTTATAAACACATACTTTTTTTACACATTCGAACGACTATGGTTCGCTCGACAAAAAGAACGAAAACATTATTTTCAGATCAGAGTCGCACCACATATTTTTGAATCTTAACAGCTATATTTCGCTCCAAAAATGAAACCTCCTTTTCATTTTACAAACCCACCAAATATTTTTCCAAAATTCTACAGAGTGTATTTTTTAAGAGGCGATAAACTTTAAATTGACAACTCTATTTTATTTTATTGAAGATTTAGCAACTATTGACTATTTTGAATTCTGCTTGGTTTGGCAATTCATCATGTGGTTTTACAAGGACGCAGCCACATTCCACGCCGTGCGATACGATTAATTTCAAGAGAGAAACATTTGGTGAACGTATAATTTCACTAAATGGACTTGTAAACTAGCTACCTCGTCCGTGCGATTTAGCCATAGATTTATTTTGGGATGTCTACATCGAGAAACAAGATACAGTAGACCACTTGAAAGGTAACATTAGACGCATTATTGCCGAAATAATGCTGATTTAATACGTAGACTTTATGATTACACCATACACGCGCGGTTATGGTCCCAAAATTATATTAAAATTATAAATGCCAAAAATTAATATTTTGAATAAACCACATTCTTATACAGGGTGGTCCACGTAAAAGTAGCCCAGAAAAATGTAGAGAGGAGAAGCATTTTTTTTATTGTTTAAATTATCTGTAATTTTATAAAAGATGCTGGAAGTGCCTCCGTTGGCATCTATGCATTTCTGGGCACGTTTAACAATGTTTACAAATTCTGCCTGTACATCTCTGGCGATTCTCCTGATAGCGTTGGCAATGTTCTCCTTTAGTTGGTCTAGATTGTGAGGATTATTTGCACAAACTTTTTGTTTTAAAGCCCCCCAACGATAAAAAACACATGATGACAAGTCCGGGGAACGTGGTGGCCATAACCCTTTGCTTATTGTTCTCTCTTCCGTAAACATGTCATGAACTCGTGTCAGTGATCTGTGAGGCGTGTGGCATATAGCGCCATCTTGTTGGAAAAAGTATTGCATTTTGTCTTGTGGTGTCAGTTGGTCAATAAGAGAAAGGTTAGATTGATCAGGCTACTTTTAAGTGGGTCACCCTGTATCATAAAAAAATATTTTCTAAGGGTTTATTTTAATTTAATGTTTAACGCCTCTAAAAAATCCTCTAGTTGTATTATATTTCTTCAAATCAATTATCCCGAAAAAGTCTTGAAATAAAGACGAAAGATTAATAAATACATAAATAATTTTGGTATTTAATTTATCAGTTCACATAACGTTGTAATATTATTTCCAAGTATTCCTATAATTTTAATCATAATATATGTGTGTGTGCGTGTGTGTGTGCGTGTGTGTGTGCGTGTGTGTGTGTGTGCGCGCGTGTGAGTGTGCGTGTATGCGTATGTGTGGAACTAGTTAACCAGATAAAGAGTAAAGTTGCTTAGGAACTTTATTATATTATCAAGTCAATAAGGGTTACAGAAAGGGAGAAATGTCGTTAGACCATGACCTTTCAAAGCTAATTTCCAAAGAAGGACTTTACTCATTATAAATCATCATTGACGTACAATTACTATTTCATGTTAATTTTAGTATTACGTAACCAGTAGTTTAAGAGTTTATCGGTTAAATATTTACACACAGATAAACACACATACATACATCTACTGTTTTATTTATATAGATAAAATAATTATCCACAGGAACGTACTTCGTTGTAACTACAAGTCGTCATTATAGTTTATTATACCAAAGTTCGAGTCCGAAACCACAGACCCTGGGGTCGGTCACATTAAATATAATGCACCCGACCAGAAGTTGAGTAGTTGCAGGATCGGACCTCGGTATAGTCAATCGTTTATATTATTATTATTATTATTATTATCATCATCATCATCATCATCATCATCATCATCATCATCACCATAATAATAATAATAATAATAATAATAATAATATATTCCTATTATTTTTTTGTGTATTGATATTCATATTAAAACCCCTTTTTCCTGTTTATTTAAAAAGAACATACAACTATGGGTCGTGGAATTGCATTCACTAGCAAAAGATCTAACTTATTTGCATATTCTTTTAAACATTCTTTTTAATTAATTCCCTATTAGTTTCTTTCGGTTTTCTTATAGGATGGTCATCTTTAATTAACTATTACATGTAATTATATCCATGCAGATATTCTCCATGATTTATACTTGCATAATATTTGCGTAAAAAGTTAATAGTAAACACAAAATTGTTTCTATATATATATTTATGTATGCGTATATATATATATATATATTTTTAAAAAGTTTGCTTACCACACTCCCAGAGTTTTTGGTCTACAGACATAAAACTTAATAAATAGGGTATTCGAACCTATGCAAAACTTTATATTTGGGTTTTAGCCGGGAAAAATCGGTGCAGAAGTCTGAAAATTAAGAAAATGAAATTTGCTAGGTGAAGGTCGAACGACGGCATTACGAATATGCATGCGTAACGTAATAGCTATTGGTTCAAGTTTTCACTTTTAGCTTTGCAGTAAACATCTTTTCATAATATAGGGATTAACGTCAAAAGATAAAGTAAATCGTGAATTAAACGTTTTGGTTTCGATTCTTGGTGGTGATGCACGAGTCATGTTTAAAAAAAAACTTTTTAAATCATCACTATATATTGGATACAATACAATATAATAATAAATATGAAATCTGCATTAATGAAAATATCTTAGTTAAGCGTATCTTATGATCGGGCTATGCCGAGCGGCCTGCTAATATATATATATATATATATATATATATATATATATATATATATATATATATATATATATATAATGTAATTATAAAACTCAAATGACCTTGTAACGATGTATGTAACCCACTTTCTGGTTTACGACATCCGGTTGAGCATGCGCGCATGACCTGCGCACTGAAATATTAACGTTAGTATTTCGAAATTATTATTTAATATGGGAAGAGTGGGGTTTAAAATAACTTAAACGTAATACAGAAATGAACCATGTAAAAAAAAAAAGCAGACAGTATTAACAATTGTTTATTTGGATAATTTAAACGCGATAAAACAAACAAACAAAAGAACAATTGGGACGCTGAAATATTAACGTTATTATTTCGAAATTATTATTTAACATGGGAAGAATGGAGTTTAAAATAACTTAAACGTAATACAGAAATGAACGATGTAAAAAAAAGCAGATATATAAAAATTTGAATTTAACTATAATAAGTATTATGGTATCTGTTCAGTGCACATTTACCTATAAGTATGGCCAACCACTTATAATTCAGTAACTGTAATTTTTTTTTTCAAAAATAATCAATTATAATAAACAGAACGACTCATAGAAATCTATCTATATTCTTTTTTCATTTTAATATACTTTCATAGAAATGTTTCTGTTATGTCAAAAAAAGAAACAACCTATTTTCTTTACGTCACAAGTGTCACGCTCATACATGAATTCCATAGCTAATATAACATACTGACCCAACGGGTCACGGGTAGTCTAGTATATATATATATATATATATATATATATATATATATATATATATATATATATATATATATAAAGCAAGGGATAAAAGGCAGTGATAGCGTCTGCGAGATTTTTCCTTCAACATTCATGTTTGTCTTCAACCGCGAATAGTAATTACTCCTGACGACGGACTAATAACTCCACAATTATCTCCTTTCCTTCAAGAGGTGCCGCCACTCTTTTCATCCCGAGTTCCGCTTTTCTTCTCTCGCAACTACAAAGGCGGCATCCGTCTTAATTCAACAATACAAAAACCTTTCTCCGTTTACATGTACTTCCGGTTCATTAACCGGAACTCCGGAAAAAAAAACTCTTTCATAAACTCGATTTTTTTTGTGTATGATTCATCTTTCTGTTTTAATAATTATTTTTATTGTAATAAAAAGCAGAGACGGTGTTTATTTTGAAAAGAAAAAAAGAAAAAGAAAAAAAAAGTCAATTTAATAATCCAGCCATCAACGTAAAAATGGAAACGGGTGCAATTTATAGACTACTAGCTCATATATACGTCCCCACCGAGGTTCTCCGACATATTTTTCTCTTTACTTGGAATTCATGACTTATCCAGGCCCAAAAACCACTCGAGAATAAGAGTTAACGTGTGTAAGGTAGCAGTGTATAATAGTTAATGGTGCAAATTGGGTAGAGTTTGATTATTTATAAGGACGGCTCAACAAGAACTCATTTACATTGGATTTGAACGCTGTATGTTGTATTTAACCGGGAAGCATGCCAGAGGAACAGTGTTCCACAGATGGGCAGTTATGGGGAAGAAGCTTTGTTCATAAAATCTGTATTTAGATTTAGATAGAGAGTGGGGAAATCGTATATAGGTGTTGTAGTTAGTCGATTGCTTTTTGTGAGTTTGGCAAGGGGGGACAATAGATTGGAGTTCAGTCGAGCACTTGCCATGAAAATAACGTTCGCAATAGATATATAAATGGGAGAGAAAAAGTGGAATTTTATATGCGTAATTTAAAAAAAAATTATGTGCTTACATATTATTTTAATATATTTGAACTGTTTATCGCGTCGTTTCTGAAAAATATGTTTTTTTATTCCATCAATTTTAAACACTTTTCGGTCCCAAATTAGTCCTCGTGCGAAAGCGCAGGACACAAAATGTTTTAAATAATAATAATAATAACAATAATAATAATAATAATAATAATAATAATAATAATAGAATAACAATAACAACAAAGACTTTCGCTGACGAGGACTACTATTGAGCGTAACCAGTTATACAGTCCTTTTGAAATTTTAATCTCTGTTTTTCTCGTTATCTACTGAATATTTTTAATGAAACCTATATGAAATATGTTCCTTATTAAATTGTAAAGATTTTCTGTTCTGAAAGAAGTTTTAAAAAATTTGATCTAAAAAAGTTATTTTAATTGTTTGATAAAACAATTCAGATTTTCTCATTATTCAGGCATGTATGACAAAGAGGGAGTTGCAAAAAAGAGTTGTGGTGTGAGGAGAAATACAAACTTTAACAGAGAATATTCAGACCTGTAATAATACAAAGAGGGGGTTTCAAAACTGAGTGTGATGTGAGGAGAAATACAAACTGAAATAGAGAGTAGGAGAGCTTTTATAAATACATGCAAAACCACATTCATTGTTTTAAAATCCAATTTAATAAATTAAATAAAATATAATCTTAAAAAAATACGATACAAGTTAGAAAAGCATTTCATCCAAGGCATGAAAATTGTTAAACAAAATGTTTTTACTATAGGCTTTAAAAATAAAGGTACAAGATTACATTTGAAATTTATTTATCTTCAAAGTGCACTTTTATACATTTTACAAAGTAAGGTATTAAAGTTTTTATTTCTCCTCACAACACCTCTTTGTAATACAGGTCTGCATAAGAGATAATCTAGCAAGTTCTGCAAGCCATTTCCAAATTTATAATAATGATTTTATTATATATATATATATTATTTAACTTTATTTCTCTTATTATATATATCGTTACCCATGTTTATATTCTTTCACCCGCCCTATTTAATATGGTTTGAATATGGATTTATTTGAAATATTCTGAAGAAACCTATTATATATAAATTCTATTATAAATCCTATTTTATCAGATAAGACAATTTTATTAAATTGAAAGCCTAACTTTAATTAAATCTATATTTCTATAAAAGTAAAAATGTCTGTGTGTGTGTCTGTCTGTCTGTCTATCTGTCTGTCTGCATGTGTACATTTCCCTACAAAATAACTCTGTCAATTTTCAATCTGCAGACTCGAGATTTGACATTAAGGGTATTGAGATTTGGGAAAATCTTTTTAATCGTTTTTTGGCCACAAACTTGGCTGTCAAGAGGTCAAAATTCAACGATTTGACATTTGAAAACTCTACCAAACTCTTTCGTCAATTTTAAGTCTAAAAACTTGAAATTTTGAATCTAGGTTACTTGGACATGAAGCAAACTTTTAATTTGATTTAAGCCCCTAAAAATTTAATGTTAAGAGGTCCAAATTGAGGCCAAAGTTAAAGAATATTTGACCTCTGGGGTCTCTACCAAATTTATCAGACAATTTATGGTGTAAACATTTGAACTTTTACACAAAGGGTATTCAGAGATAGGCAAGCTTTTTAATTGGTTTGGGTCGAAAATTTCAGCTGCCAAGGAGTCAAAGATTTTACCTTTGCGGTGTCTAGCAAACTACCAATTTTGGGGCTACAAATTTGAAATGTATACATAACGGGTATTCAGATATGCCGCAAGTATTTTAATCAGTTTTGGGCTAAAAGTTGACAGTTTTGGGCGAAAAGTTAAAAGAGTTGACCTTTGCAGATTCTACAAAATTCCTCCGCCAATTTTGGGTCTAAACACTTGAAATTTTAGATGTAGGTAACTTGGACAGGGATCAAACTTTTTATTTTGATTTGAGACCAAAATAATAAATATTAAGGAGTCAAAATTGGGTCAGAGTTTTAAAAAATTGATCTCTGCGGTCTCTACGAAATTACTCAGACAATTTTTGGTTTAAACATTTGAAATCTTACATAAAGTTTATGCACACGTAGAGCAAGTTATGAACAGTACATAAGGGTTCGAGCAAACCAAGGCTGAACTGCTAGTAAAAAAAACAAACTTTTATATTAATCCAAATTTACATTTAAAATTAAAACTTTCCGATTTTTATTCCAAATTAAAAATTAAAAAAAACCAAAACAATCCCAATATCAAATTAATTATTTCTGCGAATAAAAATATAAATAATACGCTCTTATTTCCGGAATTTTTCCTTATAATAGAGCACTCTGCTGGAACCCTTCCCCCCCCCCAAAAAAAAACATAACTAAGTATATATATATATATATATATATATATATATATATATATATATATATATATATATATATATAGTAAGTTATAAAATGTATATGGCGATTAAGCTACACTGAATATTCCGCGTTTCATCCACTTTAAGGTTTCTTCAGGCGGCTTATGCGCGAATTCTGTGGTTGTTTGTTGTTTTTATATACTCATCTTCTATTGAAATTTTAGTTAGCCAATCAGCTTTCTAGTATCCACCGCGCCCTTCCTATCAGCCAATGAGAATGCATTTATCTGACAATGGCCTATTTGACCTCTGGTTGACCTGTTCCGTTGTGTGTGCTCTATTTAGCCTGGATATTTAGCTTCTTGATCTGTTTTAAATCTAGGTTAGTGTTTTTTTTTTATCTGTTTTAAGCCTGAAGGATCCTAAAGTGGATGAAACGCGAAATATTCAGTGTAGCTTAAGCGCCATATACATGTTATAACTTACTAGCTCTACCTACGTATTGAGCACCTTTGAAGTAAATACTTAAAGCTTACGTCTAAATCTATACTTTCGTATATTAATTTTATGTGAGTAAATTAAGTATATATTAATTAATATATATATATATATATGTATATATATATATATATATATATATATATATATATATATATAGAGAGAGAGAGAGAGAGATATAGATATAGATATATATATATATGTATATATATATATATATATATATATATATATATATATATATATAGAGAGAGAGAGAGAGAGAGAGATAGATATATATTAGGCAGTGTTTTATAATATATGTGATGCCATTTCTCCTCAGGTGTAATTCAGTTGAATATATGTTGTGTGTTTTCAAATTCCTTATTCCTCTATCCTATTCTATTGTCTTCGATCTTAGAGGGGTTGGAGCGCCTTCTATCTTATTTTTGTGTCCGAATCCCATGCAAGTCGCTCGCAACTTCAAAGTCGAACTCCCTTTGCCGCAATCGTTTCAAGATTTGATTTATTCTACGACTCTTAACAGTCATCAGTCGTCCACCGACATCAAACACAACTTCCCGGAAAAAAGACATTTGATGACTCCTCCCCCCCCCATCACCGTAACAAGAACACCTAAAACAAAACGCTATTATTTGTTTTTTCTTGTTTTCGTGTATTTTTTTTATTTTATTTATTTATTTATTATTTTTTTTTTTTAGAACAGATTGCAAAATTACAAGTCTTTCTCCGCTATAATTAGAACCTTTCGGCAGAACGAAACAGCATGGATAGATTTACGTTTGGGACGAATGGCAGAATAAAATACGAAAATAAACTAACTTAATTTTTTTACTTCTGTTTTGAATGTCGTCAATTTATTTATTTTTGTTGTTTTGTGATGTGATTTTAGTTGTGGTTTAGGCGGGAATGACCAACGTCCATTTTGAATAATAAAAAAAAAACAACTAAAAACAAAAACATTCACAAACGGTTTGTAACCACAAATCAAATCTCCGGCCATTATACGGGTGATTGTTTCACCATGAAGCAGCAAAATAGAAAGTATGCGAGCCTTATAACAACATATTTATTTTTTTAAAGACAAAGTAGTGTATGATCTTGGTACAGGATTATGTTTTTATTGCCTCCCCTAGCATGAATACATGCAACCATGCATAATACACTACATACATGATGATTTCAACGTCTTGTCAGACGAATGCCACTCCCTTAGACATTTAAAATCCATGAGCCCAAATGCCTGAGGGAGTATCTATACAAAGATGATGTTACAGAGTCTTAGCTTTGTACGACAGCTAAGTCTCTCTCTCGGTTCAAAATGTTGAGATCCAGCAACAAGCAAGAGCAAGATAGCTAGCAACAAATTAAACTGCAGACCAGCTTAATGCGGGTAATGGTCTCCCGCTTTATGGTTTTTTAAATCAGAGATTTGCTTCTCCTAGAAAGGTTGCCTTCACCACGGCTTACGGGAGCCCTCTCCACCCCAATACACATATATACACACACACACACACAAATATACACGGTGTTAGTTGGCTGTTGACCCAGAAAAAGAGTTCATTCGCCCTTTGGAAGGTCTTGTTTTTAATCCTCCAGGGAGACTAGCCGCCCTTCTCACCAAACAACTCTGGTGGGGGAACCAGTTTAGTCGCCGTAACCCGACCATGACCACTACATACATACATACATACATACATACATACATACATACATACATACATGATGATTGCAACGTCTTATCAGACGAGTGCCACTCCCTCAGACGCTTAAAGTCCATGATCCCAAATAGCTGAGGGAGTATCTATATAAAGATGATGTTACAGAGTTTTAGCTTTGTACGACAGCTAAGTCTCTCTCTCTCTCTCGGTTCAAAATGTTGAGATCCAGCAATAAGCAAGGGCAAGATAGCTAGCAACAAGTTAAACTGCAGACCATCTTAATGCGAGTACTGGTCTCCCGCTTTATGTTTTTTTTTAAAATCAGGGATTTACTTCTCCTAGAAAGGTTGCCTTCACCACAGCTTCCGGGAGCCCTCTCCACCCCAATACACACATCCACACACAGAAACACACACGGTGCTAGTTGGCTGTTGACCCCGAAAAAGAGTTCATTCGCCCTTTGGAAGGTCTTGTTTTTAATCCTTCAGAGAGACTAGCCACCATCCTCACCAAACAAGTCAGGTAGGGGAACCAGTTTAATCGCTGGTGATTCGACCATGAGGAAAGTAGTACTGGGTTACATGGTACCAGTAGTATATGACATGACCTGACTATAACATACATACATACATACATACATACACACATACATACATATATTACGTATATAATAGAAAATTTATACCTTCCTTAAATGTTTTGTAAAATGTTACTCGAGGCAAAATTGCGTTTATCTTTGTTATGGTTATGATAGCTTCCTTCAGTCTTGCCAGACTATGGCTAACTACTATATGGGTGCCTGCGCAAGGAATGTTTGTGGCAAGAGTTGCACAATCTCCAACCACACCTATCCTGACTTGGTGTTGTTAAATACCAGTGGCAAGTGGAGGTTCAGGTCTACAGGAAATAATGCTGAGGTAAACGGATAGCACTTACAGCGCATAGAATTCCCAAAATGGTCACCCATCTAGTACTCATCATCATCATCATCATGACGGGCTTCTTGCCCGGACCAATGTGACTCTTCCTCTCCAGAGTTTCCTGTCTTCCATTAGTTGCCTCAGATCTTCAGGTTCACAGTTGGCGTCGTGTGCTATTTGTTGGATGTACGTGGATATAGGTCGTCCTCTGCTTGCGCGTCCGTGTCGTGGAGTCCATAAGCAATACATCACTCACCAATTCATGCTTGCTCCTCAGACAATGACCGGCAAATCGTAGGCGTCTTTCTCTGATGGTATTAGATATGGCAGGTTCAACGTAGCTTAACTTCCGTGATCTGACGAGAACCGGTGTATCAACGATATTATTGCTGTATATATGGTTATAAATTGACCCCAATTAACCTTAGATTTTCTTTCATTTCTAACTAAAGATCTTATGTACTAGTAGGTCTATTCGCCGAGTATCTAATCTTTATGATTATATCGTAATTCGCTTCGACCGTTATCATCCTGATCACCCCTTCAAAAGGAAGAGGAATATTCTAAATAGGAAACTGGAATTAGTCACATAAAAGCAAAAAGATTGGTGTCGCTTTTAAAGCAAAACTAATAAAAATGATTTGTTTTTCTACTACTATAGTTTTAACATTACAAAAGTACCCGGAAAAAGTTAATTCTGATTAATTACAAAATGCCCTGGAAAAGTCCCTTTTGGTTGATTAATAATCAAATGGCCCGGATAGGTCCCTTCTGATTTAATCATAAAATGTCCTGTAAATCTCCCTTCTGGTTGATTGATTGTAAAATGCCCTAGAAATGTCCCTTCTGGTTGGCTGATTGTAAAATGTCCTAGAAAGGTTCCTTCTGGTCGATTAGTGGTAAAATGCCCTGGAAGGTCGCTTCTGATTGATTAGTTGTAAAATGCCCTGGAAAGGTTCCTTCTGGCTGATTGATTGTAAAATGCCCTGGAAAGGTTCCTTCTGGTAGATTGATTGCAAAATGCCCTGGAAAGGTCCTTTATGGTTGATTAGTTATAAAATTCCATGGAAAGGTTCCTTATCGTTAATTAGTTGTAAAATGCACTAGGAACGTCCCTTCTACTTGATTGATTGTAAAATGCCCTGGAAATGTCCCGTCTGGTTGATTAGTTGTACAATAAAGAAAAGTTTCCGCCTGGTTTATTGATTGTAAAATGCCCTCGAAAGGTCTCTTATGGTTGTAAAATGCTATGAAAAGGTCCCTTCTCGTACTATATTAATATAATAGATGCAGAAACAAATATTTAAGAAATGAATGTTAATTTGAATTTTTGGTATTTAATTGCTTCACCACGAAAGCAATATGTGACACAAGGTCGTTTTTAATATGGCGGGGGTGCCAGTTCCTCCAACGAAAGCACTCTGGCAGAAGGCAAAAATAAAAATTGCCTTAATATAAAAACGTTTCCCCCACATTGACTAAGAACAAATTAACTTGGGTAGCATAAGAACAGATACTACACTCGGATCTTAGCCGGAAGGCAAGATTATTTTGAATTATTGGGATTATTCGAACTACTGTTCTCATCTTGACTATTTCTTTCACAATGTTTTAGCCGATGTAACCTCCGACCTTCTCTAGCTGTATCTTGTTGGACTCGGGGAAATTTAGTATGGGACCCTTTGTTTCATCCATGATTGTAGTATGCTCGCGTTCTGTCAGCCATGACTAAGTAGAAATCACAATTGTATTCTAAGTATTGCCTGCATCGAAGGTTGAACATTCCCCCCCCAGAAGAGTTTCACTTTGGACTGAATTTTAGTTGGCATGTTATCCGTTACAAATATTCGTAATGATATATGAGGTGCCTTCAAGTTTCCAAACCTTTTTGTACAGGCAGTTAAAATTGTTGTAGACCCTTGAAAATTCAGTATCTTATTGCCATACATTTTATGAGATGACTGATCAATTTTTATGATTTCAGGTTCAAATAAACAACTACAACATAAATTGGAATACACCCTACTAAAGCCTGATTATCACAGCTGGTGAATTTCAAAATGCAATCTGAACGTGAGAACACTTTACAAGAACGATATGCAATAAAATTCTGTTTTCAACTTGGAAGAAATTAAACATATGTAATGCTTCAGATTGCTTTTAGTCCATCTTGCATGAATCTAACATCAGTTTTTTGGTGGTATAAAGGATTTAAGGAAGGCAGGGAGTCTGTGAGAGATAAGGAGAGGTGTGGGAGGAGAAAGGACGTCAGAACATAGCGTTGATTGGCCAAATAAAGAATTTCTTGGATAAGAACGATCCTGTGTATATAGAGACAATAAGTGCACAGTTTGATGTCAGTGTGGGAACTGTACACACAATTATTCGCGAGGAACTTAAGATGCGGACGATTTGCGCAAAGTTTGTCCCAACTCTATCATTATCACAGACTATTTGACAGTTTTTCAACCTCCCACTAGTCCAGACCTTGTTCCTTGTGATTTTTGTTTTTTTTCTCTAAGCTCATAGAAAACCTTAGAGGCTGTCGTTATGAGACAACTGATGAGGCGAAAGAGGCTGTTACGAGGGTCATATACATACTTACACAAGAGGACTTCCATGGTACTTCCAGAAGTTGTTTGAACGGTATAACAAGTGCATTGAATCTGAAAGAGATTGCTTCGAAGGGGACTAGAGTTTCATGTGTGTAATATCAATAAAACTGCCCATACGAAAAGTGTTTGGAAATTTATTAAAGGCACCTCGTATATTCTTAATAATGATAGTTCGCCATGTTTAATGGCCCGCTAGTTAAACGTACTTAATAAAGATCAACTAAAATTCACTGTTACCAAGTAAGCATAAAAAATTAGCGGCTCTTGCTCAGTATTTACTGATATGAAAAAAAAGAAAAATAAATAAGGACAATTCTTTATGATGCACTTACCCGTGATGAAAAAAAAAAACGTCACACACAAAATAATCATGTAAAGTATTTTCTTTCTTGCCACTTCATGCTCAATTTTCAAATAGCATTTTCATCGCTATCCGTGCAATTTGAATGAACGTATGTTAAGAATAACCGTTTTTTTTTCTGATAGAATTCTTTGCTTGAAGATATTCATTTCCCCACAAGATGTCTTCAATAAATTTCGCGTAAAAAAGCAGCATAAAAATCATGGCAGTATTTATATAAGACATCGTTTTTCTTTTGATAGATACATTACGACACGGACCTAAAGAAAAATATCCTTATTTTTTCCCTTTGTGCAGATACGTAACAATTCATAAGTCACAACGGATTCGTTATTATTGCCATTATTTAGATACGTTTCTGTTATTACTCGTCACATTTATGTCTGTTTCTTGCTTTATTATCGCCTGTTTCTTTGAGATTTAAAGCCGCCATTTTCCATTTAGATACACACAAGTTTTCATTTTTTCCCTCCTTTTCGTTTTTCATTTTTCATTCTTCTATTCCACTTCGTTCCTTTCTCTTTTGTTCTGTCTTTCTTTTTTATCAATTAATACTTCTTTTTTTTCTTTTCTACTATATTTTTTTATCGCCTTCTCTTTTTTTTTCCTACGTCGGCTTATTTTTCAAGTATTTATCCCTGTTTCTTGTTTGTGATGTTCTTTTTCTTCCTTGTCTTGTTTTTCTCCTTGATTTTTCATATTTTCTCCTCGTTTTCTTCTTTTTTTCTTCTTTTTCTTCTCCGTCTTCTTCTTCTTCTTCTTATTTTTCTTTATATTTTATTTATTTTCTTTTTTTCCCTTCTTTCCCTTCATCTTATTCACCCCTCTTCCCCCCCCTCCTCGTCCATTTCTTCTTCTTTTTCTTCTTTATTTTTTCCTTCTTCTTCTTCTTCTTCTTCTTCTTTTTCTTCATCTTCTACTTCTTCTTCTTCTTTTTCTTCTTCTCCTTCTACTTTTTCTTATTCTTTTTGTTGTTGTTGTTGTTGTTGTTGTTGTTGTTCTTCTTCTTCTTCTTCTTCTTCTTCTTCTTCTTCTTCTTCCTCCTCCTCCTCCTCCTCCTCCTCCTCCTCCACAGGTTTGCCTTTCATTTTTTCTTTTATACTTCATAATCTCTGTTACAGTTTTATATATTTTTCATTTTTGTTTCCACTTACCACGAATAAATTAAAATCTTTTTACAACACAAACAAAACTCTTTTGACCACAACGACCACCTCTTTCTGGCCCACGACCACCTCTTTTAATCGTTGTATAAAACACTTGCATAGTAAAATCCCATTCTTTCTTAGACAAGCCGAAATCAATAACGTCACTCGTTTCTTTTTGAAAGTAGAAGGATTCAATCAGTTGAAACGAGCCAATGGACAACACGTAGGATGCATTATCTTGCTTCGGAACAAACATCGATACGGGTCTTGGCTTCCAGAGCAATTCCCATCGTCGTGTACCGAAACACTTTTTCACAATCGCAATGTCGTTCGCCATGTTTAATGTCGCCCTAGCCAAATGGGCCTAATAAAATTCGCCTAAAATTCACTTACCAAATAAAATATTAAAATAAAAACATTGGCAACGCTTGTCCAGACCCCCCCCATATAAATATAAATAATAAAAATAAAGAAAAGTCTTCATGATGTACCTATTCGTGATCGGAAAAAAACAAAAATCACGTAAATTGATTAAGTCATTTTATTTTTATAAAGAAAATAGTTTTAAACGAATTTGAGTTTTTCCAATGCTCTAACCTTACGTTAAGAATAGTTTTTGCAAATCTCGTTTTAGAGTTGTTTCTTTTGTTTCGTCAGACTGTTTTGAAGGTGACATCGCGAGATCGTTGCCCGGAGTTTAGCCATAAAATTTGATTTTTTTTTATTTAAAAATAAAACTATTTGATCAATTTACGCTATTATTTATTTTTGAAGTACGATAGATATTTTCTTTTCCTCACGGGTACATAAATCATACAACATTTTCTTTTAATTTTTCTTTTCGAGTTGAGAGAATTCTGACAAAGCTCCAAATTGCCAAGTGTGAATCAAGGCCGATGTGATTGTGCTTGACCAAAGCAGGCAGGAAAACTGGGAAGTAGGAGGGAATTATAAAAATAAAGCGTTCTGATGAAAATATATCTCATAATTAATAATGAGTATTTAGAACTGTTTCATCTTTTCCGGGAATCATCAGTGTGGAAGCGGGTTCTGTTTGCCGAACATGATTTGAAACCCTCAAAACTACCAATTTCAGCATTTTCGCTTTTGATCGAACGCTTAGTACTATTCGGCTAACACACCAATCATGCCTCAACTCTATGAACGGTTAATTAAAGAGAATTATGTCAATTCAAATTACTAGTTCATCCTATCGATCAGTTTATTTAATTATGAAGTTTATAAGTAGATTTTTAGCCTTTAAAACTGGCAAACTTTATGCGCGTTAGCTTAGAATGGGAGTCTTATGCCAAATAGTTGGTTGAATATGCTTAAATTTGTGCTCATTTTTGCATTAAATACTAACCCGTATTAAATCCTTATCAATTCTTTACTATACATCAGCCGGAGGCCATAATAAACAGTTTGGTACACCTTACCGTAAGCAACCAAAATTTGAGAGAGATATGCTCAGTAGTTTCCGAGGAGGTGGTTAAGGACTCTTATTTCTCTGGATTCTCGGCACGTGTCGTCTAGACTCCTCTGATGTTGTTACATGAAATCTGGTATGCTGAAAGTGAATATCGAAGCGGCAGGCAGGAAGAAAGACAAACGATTGTAGTCTATCTACAAAAGCTTAATTCTCATAAAATTATGTACAAAATGTTTTTAAAATTCTCATTCAGATTTTGTAAGTTCTTTTCAAAGTCTCAACTCTCATCACAGACAGCGACCGACGGATGGATGAGGTGGAGGGGGGTCACGTTTCTGATCTACTCTGCGACTCAACTCTACTCTGCTGTACTCTGATCTGAAACTCTCGCTAATTTACGCCCGACAGTCGTATATATAGTAAGGTGTGTGTATGGGGTAATAATTCTCCCCAGCCAATAAGATTTCGCAACGAAATCTCCACGAATCCTAAGCCCCAGGTCCCTGGGTGGGCACCATTCCCACACCTGAAATTCTCTCACCATTTTCAAGGATAGATTTCAATTCTGACATGCGATCCTGGGTTCATTTAAGGCCAGACAAGGTTCTAAGTGAAATTTCCATTTGTCAACTTCTAGCCGTAAAAATATATTTCTCTAGTTTTCAAACAATATCTATTTTGACATGAAATAAACTATGTATATTTATCTTCTCTATCTTAAATCCTTGGGTTATCTGGCGTCACCCGGGAATACAAAGCTACCTCAGCATAGTTCTAACGCTCCTCAATGACGGATTACATTATATAGAGTAAATGTGGTATTGTGGTGATTAATCGCTATTTATCCCTATTAATCCCTGACTGTGCATCGAACGTGTTGTCTTATTAAAAATGGTGCCATTTATAAACATGAAACTATTTATTAACGCTAGAAAAATAATAACTTTTCAAGAACGATAGTGTATATAAATGCGAGTCTGTCCGTAATTTTCGTCCGTTCTGCCAGTCAAGGGAGACAATCCTCTGTTTTTAGAGTTACGTCTCTTTATTTCTGCTTATAACACTTCCCCCTGTGAAATATGTTGCTTATAGGATGTTTGATATGGATTCACTTTTAGTGTTGAAGTTGGCTTACACCTTCGCTGTATCTTTCTGGTTAGGCCTTCCCTGTGAGACCTGCTTTGTATACTGCATGTTGCTGTAATAATTTGGTATAATTCAAATGTACCTATTTACTATGCCTCCCCACGGGACAGAGTTAGACACCAGGGTCGTTTTTTAACGTGGAGAAAAGGTACAAAAATAAAAATTGTCTCAGTCGTGAAGGATTTCTCCTCCACCGAAAGAGAACAAGAAATAGAAGTGCAGCATCTGAAGAACAGATACTACACTTTGATCTTATTTAAGGAATAATTGTGTCATTTAATCGTCTCTTTGGAAAACATAAGTGACAAAGCTGATTTGCATGTCTAACCTAAATAGATTTTTATACATACATATAATAGATTACATTACCAGTACGACATACTGTGTCCCCTTGTGCCCATTTTTTTCTTTGTCATTACGGCACTGCGTTTGCCAAACAGGTTGTCCAGGTAGGAATTGAAGTGATCTTGCTCCATGATAGCGATTGAACTAGCTTTCCATCGTTCTGTTTCTCTTGTAATGATTATTTAATGACAGAAGACTACAAGTGCGTGCAATAACTAATGCCTCTGATCCACTTCTAGTTGTCTGATCGAGCTGAAATTTTGCATGTGCAATGATTTATATGGCTACAGGTTACGTGGCAAATTACAGCTCTGAACTAATTGTGGTTTCTGTTTTACAGGTGTTTGAACTGAGTCAGGTGTGAAATGGAGCCTGTTGAATGTCTAGCAGTGATCCGGTTTTTGTATTTGAAAGGACGCACACCACAGGAGACTTTTGATGAAATGAAAGAAATTTATGGTGATAATGCCCCATCATATTAGCTTGTAAAACGCTGACATAGTAAATTCAAACATGGCCGGAAGTCTGTGAAAACAGCTCCCAGGCCTGGTCACCCCCTTCTGCCATTGATGAGGCATCTGTCCGTCAAATTGAGGCTGCCCTTTTGGAAGATCAGCGCATTACCAATCGCCAAATAGTCCAAGATGTCAAGATTAGTACGGGGTCTGTGGAAACTATCATTCATGGCCATTTGCATATGCATAAGGTGTCTGCCAGATGGATTCCTTGGTTGCTCACACCATGCCAGAAGCGAGAACGCATCGAGTGCTCGAGGATGAATTTGGAAATGTGCCAAGAAGATGAGTCAAAGTTTTCAAAAGACTGATTATACAGGATGAAACCTGGGTCCATCACTATGATCCAGAGACCAAAGCCCAGTCAATACAGTGGAAGCACTTCGTCTCTCCACCTCCAAAGGAGTCAAGGGTGCAGCCATCCGCTGGCAAGGTCATGCTCACAGTCTTCTGGGACCAGGACGGTGTAGTGATAACAGATTTTCTGTCAAAGGGTACCACAATTACAGGAGCCTATTATGCTTCACTTTTGAGGAAATTAAGGGAAGCTATCAAAATCAAGAGGCGGGGCAAGATCAGAAAAGGTACCCTCCTCCTGCTGGACAACGCTCTGGTCCACAACTCGCATGTCGCCTGGTCAGAAGCACGTGCGTGTGGTTATGAAATCCGCCCCATCCTCTCTACTCTCCTGACCTTGCACCCTCTGACTTTTACCTCTTCCCACCCATGAAGTTGTTTTTGGAAGGAAAGCGTTTCCCAGATGATGCAGCCTTGATTTCTGAAGTCACGTCGTGGTTGGAGGATCAACAAAAATGGTCTCCAGAACTGCATCAAACGATGGGAGAAATGCATAACTCTGGGTGGTTCCTATGTAGAGAAAGACTAATAACTGTGCCAAGTTTCGTTGCTCTACTACTATGGGAAGTGGGTCAGGGCCATTACTTTTGCACGCCACTCGTAGCATCCATTTCTGTTCATCAGTGCTTCAACAGAGGACTTTTCATTTTAGCAATTTAGATTGGGGTAGCTACTAAGAAATATCTAGTAACTACACGATAGACCATGGTATATCGTCTAGTCAGTTCCCTTTTTAATAACAAGAATGCTCTTTTTAATGTGTCAATAAACCGTTCAGCTTGTCCGTTTGATTGTGAATGAAACGGTGGTGATCTGAGATGCTGAATATTGTTTTGTTTACAGAAGTCCAAAAATTTTGGCGAGGTAAATGCGGTACCATTATAAGAAACTAAAACTTCAGAGACTCACAATCTGCTAAAATTTTCTTATAATTTCTTTACATTTTCATTCGCGGTAAAGACTTAGGACATTTACTGCAAGCAGCAACCAATATTTTGTAATGTTGTCCATTTAATTGCCATAGAAAACACACAGATAGTTGTGACTAAGGAATTTCATGGGAATGCAATCTTGTTTTTTGATGGAACAATTCTTTCCAAGATTCTCTAACTGCTTGTTCATGATTGGTCAATACACAATATAATTGCTTGTGAAGTTTGTTCTAGTATTTTATAGGGGCAACAACATGCTCACTTCGGATAACTTCGGATAAAGGGCATCGCTGAAAAATGATTGAAGTTGCTAGTCAGTCCATGATTTTGGTCAGCTTGTAAAATGGAAATATAGAACTTTCTGTAACAATGGATCCGTGGCTGTGACCCCATGGAGCATCTTCGGAGTAACAGGTGGTGATCTCACTGTAGAAACAAACCCAGAGAAAACTTTAGCTTCCACAGATACAGCAGCGATGTCGATATCGTTCATTGTTTTTTGGTGAGAAGAGATAGGCCCTGATAACGCATCTGCCAATTCGGAGTAACAGGTGGTGATCTCACTGTAGAAACAAACCCAGAGAAAACTTTAGCTTCCGTGGCGATGAAAGTCTGATTTTTATGAAGAAATGTTTATAAATACTGACGGCGAGATATCATTATGATATCATTAGATACAGCAGCGATGTCGATATCTTTCATTGTTTTTTGGTGAGAAGAGATAGGCCCTGATAACGCATCTGCCAATTTTTGTTGCCATTTTTGTTGGCATTTTATGGAAAAGTCGTAATCTAAATCCATTTCTTGCAACCCAAAATACTTGTTATGGGCTTGTGGTCTGTGTAGAGTAAAATGACGGTCATATAGCATTTTGTGAAATTTCTTCACAGCGTAGATAATTGTTAACGTCTATTTCTCGAGTTGATTATATTTTCGTTCAGTGAATGTCAATAATTTTGATGCGTATCAAAAGGAATTTCTATAGTTTGAAGCATCAGTCACAACAGTCATGTCTAATTATGGATTGTAGTGTGTCAGCAATAGATCAAAACGAAGAACTGATCTGATTTTCTAAAATGATTCTTTACTTGTGGTTGATCAATTACATTTAATATCTTTTTGTAAAAGCTTATTCAGTACCTCTGGTAAGAAAGAACCATAAAATACCTTACAAGTCACAGAAAGAATTGTAGTGTTGAAGTTGGCATGTTCTTTATTTTCTGAATATTATACGCATTTGGTTTTCAAGCACTTTTGTCAAATAAAAATCCAAGGTAGTTCGTTTGGTAGAATTGTCATTTGCCTGGCCTTAAATGAAATTCATGTTGTTGAATTCAATTCAGCACAGAAATTATGCGACACAGAAGTTCCTCTTCGGACGTGTCTGTAACGATGATATCATCAATGTAGTTATAAATTACTGGCATTTGTGTGAGCATTGCATCTATAGTTTGTTGAAATATCACTGGAGTTGACTTGACCCTTAATGGAAGGCATCCAAATTGAAACATTTCCTTGCGGCTATTGATAATGAGAAAACTTTTGGAATTTTCATGAACTTCTATTTGTAGATATGCGTCTGTAAGGTTCAGTTTTGCAAAATAAGGTCCATCGTTTAGTTTTTAAACAGATTTTCCAGTACAGGGAGTGGATACTTATGTGACCTTAGTACATCATTTAGTGCGCTAGAGAAATCCGCACATGGGCGTACGTTGCCAGTCAGCTTCGTCACAATGACAATAGGTGCTGCTAAGGATTAGTAATGTGGATTAACCTTCTTGTTCTTTTCCCACAACTGCATATTCAGGATTGATGTGTCAGAAACATAGCACACACTTGAAACTTACGCTTCTTTAAAAGAAACATTACATGTTAGCTCATCAGTTAATTTTATCTTGTTTCCCGATGCACTAGAGGTCCTGGATATGACCTTAAACTATATTCGATAGTGAGGCTCCAGCTTGCGAGCTTTAGGGAGTGTGGAGCCACTCTTTAATTGCCATTGCTCTCAGATCCACTCTGACCCGGAGTGGTAGTACCTGTTAGGGTCCCAACTATGGGTTAAATAGAAACCGACTTGAAAAAGAAAAACAAATATATTCTATTAAATAAATTTTTCTTCAAAATAACTGGATTCGGCATTAAATAACCTGAAAAGGGTTGATGTGCCATAAAACAAAACAAACAAAACAACCAACGCACTAAAAGCCGCACAAGTTGTATTCTTCAGAGTTTTTTTTCCCAACAACCTCCATGTTGGATGTGAAATCAGAGTGATATCTGAAGCGGTATCGAACTGAAAATTTACTGGTTTCTTTATCTCAACATCTATATTTTTATACGAGTTTCCAAATTACATTAAAAGCGGGGAAAATTGAATTCGATGTGTATTTCTGGGAATATATTATGTATGGGTTTTGCCTCTTGACTGTGATGTATTCATCCTGGTCACCCATCATTATGCTCGTATCATATTCCAATGACGTTCCCCAAAAGCAAAGATACGTCAATGAATTTCTGTATCCGTTAATATCTTATATGTTTTTATATAGAGTAATGTCGGTTTCAGTTAGTTAACTGTGTCTAATTGTGTCGAACATATACTTAGGAGTCAAAACTATGGTAAGAATATTATGGTGTCTTAGCCCTACTGATAACATAATTAAAACGAGATGACATAAAATGGAAAAAACTGGCGCTTCTACACTATCGGAACGAAATTTTGTAGTTGATAAATGGAGGTTTCAGAAAAAAAACATGATTTCTACTGATTTGTTTTGTCAATTCTGATAAATTACAATATTGGCTTCGGAATTATGCAGTCAAAATTATCTGAATATTACTGAATTATAAACACACAAAAAAACTTTAATCGTTTTAGCAGGTGAAAAATTGCGGCCATCTTGTGTTTATAAAAAAAGCAACATTTATTTCTTTGTTGTTTAAGCTGTGTTGAGGACAGGATGTAATTGGAATCCCATCCTCCATGTTTTTTAATGGATTGAATGGTAGAGTGATTGAAAAGGAAAGGTTGCATAATGATAACGAAAACATACTGATATATATTAGTGGCTAATACCTTGTAAAAATGTATTGATTATTGTATGAAATAGAAAGATGGACAAATAGATTGATGGTTTGCTTGTCTCGCTACATTGTTCGACTCTGTCCGCCCACTTGTGCCGGAGACCTGAACACGTGTGAGCAAATGTTTATCATGCGTTTACATGGTTTCTTCGACTTTCATTCTGGGGTCAGGTCACCTCCTACCCTTAAATGCCCCTTGGTTTTGTATGCAAACACAACCTCAATCGCCCTAAGGGTGTAAGAAAGAAAAAGATGCTAAAGAGTTCCTGTCATTGCTTTTTGATGAAAGATCAAGTTCAGCTGCATGCAAATTATATGACGTCACATTTTGAAGTGACACCAAAAATAGGATATAAAATTTCTATTCGGAAATTACGTGGTTGTATCGACTTCCGTCTGAGGTCACCTCTAACACTTAAGTGACACTCAAACTCAAAAGCGGCGTTCGGTATGTATCAGAACCCATGACCTATGCATTCAACAATTACGTCAAATATGAATAAACGTTTTTCCAATTAATAAACCTGAATACGAGAGCAGGGTTAGACAAAGCATTATTTTTAGGATGGAAAAATCTAATCCCTCTAAAAGAGGCATTCTAGATTAGAACAAAAACTACCTTAGTCTAGACAGATTTGTTGAGGGACAAGATGGATCCCATCGTCCATGTTTTTTAATGAATTGAATGGTAAGTGATTGAAAAGAAAAAAGTTGCATAATGATGACGAAAACATACCGATATATATTAGTGAAAGAATGTAGATTTATTTACATAAATATACATGAGAAATAATAAGGATATAGATGGTAATATAAGAGTTCGTTGAGAAAGGAGTAACGTTACTTGTGGTCAGTCAGGAGAGTTGGTTGGGTCGCCATGCTAACCAGGAGCGGGCTCTGTCAAATCTTGACTTGACAAGAGTTAAGCGGAAAAGAGGAAGATATATATAGAACAGGAAGTGACGTGGCTGTGTCGTTCTCCGGTTACCAGAGTTAAAGGGCGACACTCGAGTTAACCTTGGAATTTAAATTCCCACATCCGTGACGTCAACCACGTGATCTAGAATGTTCTCTACATCTCTCACGAGATCTCGAACGTTATCTCTTTCCGTGCTCCATGTCTCCCACATGATCGTTCTCTTTCTCTTTTTATGTTTTTTTTTGTTAACCAGTGACGTCATTTCACATGCATTTACATCCGCGAATGCGCTATATGTTAAATCTAGATCGAAAAGTCCCCCCTCCCCTGTCGCTGAGGTAGGCGGGATCGTCAAAAACATCTACAGACATCAGGTATTATTTTGAGTTTGAGTTTATCTGGTTTATGATGAGCAATGCAATTTAATCGCATTTTTGATTTCGGTTCAAGAAACCTCATGTTGCTGTGGGACGTGAGGCAATCGAAATACACCTAAAGAAATCGTGTATGGTTTTGAATTTTACTGATTGTAAAGGGTTGTATTAAAAAAAAAAGAAGACATATAAGATTTAAGAAGTTCCTTTGATTTTACTTGACGATTTTTCTATAAATTTCAACGATCGTTGTGTCGCGTCTTTTTCACGTGGAGACTGATTAAAAATGCGCGGATAATGCGCAGTCGACGACAAATCTCGACCGGCGGCCATGTTTTCTCGTTTTGCTTTGCGATATCCGACAAAGAAGTGAAAAAAAAAAGCGTTTGAAATTGAAAACCGTTTATCTTAAGCGAAAGAGAAAAGGTAGCAATTTACTATAAAGTACGTAAAGAAATAGGGTATGAATATACACGAACTCATGTTAAGGTGGATGATAAAGAGGGGGGGAGCGAATAAGATGAAATATAGGAAAAATATATGAAAATAAAATAAAGGGAAATAATTTGATATGGTTATAGAAAGACAAAAAAAAACAGAAAAGATATATATATATATATATATATATATATATATATATATATATATATATATATATATATATATATATATATAGTAATTAGTCTATGTGTTTTTGTCTGTGAGTTCGTTCCCTTTGGAAACAGTCACACAAATGTACTTTATGTTGCTGGCAATGTTCTTAGAAAGGTTTTGTATCGGAATGTAGTCGAAAAGTGTTGATAATCGATAATCTATAATCGAAAAATCCGTTGAAAGAAGGAATAGACAATTTACCAAAGTTAACATTTAATTCAGTCTATTACAATTGCATTTCAGAAGTTTTATTACAACACAAGCAGAAAGGCCCGGCATATAAAATCAACAGTAGTTTTTTTTTTATATGACAAGGACGCGTTTCATCTAAATGTTTCAGTTTAAATCAAAATTGAACCATGATACTTGACTTTTTCATTTTAAACTTAAATTCAAGCCATTATAACCGCACAAGCAGAATGGTCAGGCACATAAAATCAACAGTATATTCTTTGATATGACAGGGGCGCGATGGAAATTAATGTTTTCGTTTCAAACATAATTGAGCCATGATACTAGAGCTTTGCATTTTAAATCCTTATTTAAGCTGTTATATATTAGAATAATTTTATAAAATAAACAATAGGTTCTCTATAGCAAATGTAACCTATGTAGACTAAGTCATTGCGGGGAATCATATGAAGTTTCTTCTCGGTACACCGCGATTTGTCCTCAACTAGAGTAGGCAATAAATCGATTTGGTTGAAAAATGGCTGATTTCATCGATTTCAGTGACGGTTGTATGAAACATTCGTTAATCATCATTCAGTTCTGGTCAACGTTGGGTCTCCCTGCTAGTATATATATATATATATATATATATATATATATATTATTTTTAAAATGTAATTATCCACTGACACGTGTTTCGTCGTCTACGACTCATCAGAGGGGCTGTATCTAGCGAGATTCGAAATCGGGACCCAACGGTAATGAGCCTATATATATATATATATATATATATATATATATATATATATATATATATATATATATATATATATGGTGTCCCAATAAAATGTATACATTCTTTAAATGACCATACAACCAACATTTATTATAAGAAAGAGAAATTTCATACATCAAAATACTGTGAACAAATATAGAAATCAGTTAATTATCGAAAGTGTTTAAATTGTTGGCCATTGTGGTCCATGAACAGCTGACAATGCTCACTGATTGAATCGAAAACGTGCATAACCAGTTCAATTGGTATGTTGACACATCTTTTCTCAATGGTTCATTTCATTGTAGCTCGTCTTGTGTTTAACATGCCCCCCATCACCCCGCCCTCCCAAAGAGAAACATCCACGGGGGAGGGGTAAATCGGATGAGCGTGGACAGTACTCAATACTTCCTCTTCATCCTAACTATCTGTTTCGCAGGTGACTATCAAGGTATACTCCTACGTCATGATGATAGTGGGGTTAGTGTCCCATCCTGCTGAAAGTGCAATTCTTTATTTCTAAACATCTCTTGAGAACGTGGTATAGCATATTCATGTCACAAGTTGAGATAATTTAAAGAGTGTATACATTTTATTGGGTGTCCCTCTCTCTCATTCTCTCTCTCTCATTCTCTCTCTCTCTCTTTCTCTCTCTCTCTCTCTCTCTCTCTCTCTATATATATATATATATATATATATATATATATATATATATATAATTACTATATATATTATATCCATATAATAAACAACAAATTTAAATATTTATTTCAGATCATTTGAAACCATAGCAGCAAGTTTTAGTCTCCCATCTATCAAGGCCAGAGAAATATATATATATATATATATATATATATATATATATATATATATATATATATATATATATATATATATATACATATATATATATGTGTGTGTGTGTGTGTGTGTGTCTGTGTGTGTACATATATATATATATATATATATATATATATATATATATATATATATACTAGCACGGAGAACCGACGTTGCCCAGGAACCTACTGTTTCTTTTATAAATTTTATATAAACTTCTTTCAACGTTAGATGTAACAGACGCGCAAAATATTATTTAAAATTTAAAAGTGATATACTTAAGCCTACAAATTTTCATTTAGTTTCGTCTCATAGAACTAAAGATATTAGCATTTGAATATTCACTTAGACTACGAGTATATATACATATATATATATATATATATATATATATATATATATATATATATATATATATATACCACCTTTTTTAGCAATTTAATAATTCGAAATCTCAGCGACTATTGATCAGAATTTAACAAATGAAGACTCCTTGGAACACTAAGTACCTGAATTGTGTAGTGGTGTCACATACTTAGGGGATTATGCCTGTTTTTGGCACTTTTTTACAGCCATAAAATGTTTCTACCATTTGTTATCCTAGTTTGGCATATGAATTACAAAATATCTGATATTTCCCCAAAACCTCTGGCCTTGATGAAGAGGAGGCTAAAACTTGTTGCTATGGTTTCAAATGATCTGAAATAACAGCAAGGGATACATAAAGTAAATTTCACAGTATATAAGAATTATTTGATGCTGGAGATATTCATAATCATAACCTATTTCTAAAAGAGGGAAGATATGAGAAATATTTGGAATCAAGTCTCCCCTTGCTGTTATTTCAGATCATTTGAAACAATAGCAGCAAGTTTTAGTCTCCCATTCATCAAGGACAGAGGGTTTGGGGAAGTATATATATATATATATATATATATATATATATATATATATATATATATATATATATATATATATATACAAGCAGAGAGACCCGACGTTGCCCGGGATTGAATGATCACCACCGAATATTTCACACTCCTATATCTTTATTGTCGTCGAAATCCGTGAAATCGCTCGAGTGGAGCTTAACATACCTCCATGCAATAACTTAGTCCAAAATATATGATTGTACTCTAGAGATCCTACTGTTTCTTTTATGAATTTTTTTTATATAAACTTCTTTCCAGTTAACGAAAAAAAAAACATTAAGAAATTTACGTGTGGGGTTTGAACCTATAGACTACATCACACACACACACACACACACACACACACACACACACACACACACACACACACACACAGAGAAAAAAACAACAAAATCAAAGATAAAAGTCTTATAAAAATCTTTGCAATTAATGAGAAGTTTTGTGGAGTTTGAAACTGCTGATTACATAATGCAAAAAAACAAACAAACAAAAAACAAAAAAAAACACGCTATCAGTAGAATTTTTACGGCCTATTATTGTTGCTAAGTGACGGCATGGGAAAATATTCTGAGACAAAACTTAACTAAGATCACTCACAGACTTATACACTAAAGTTCTGTAAATTAAAAAAAAATCTGTTCAGATGTTTCGGAGTCTATAAGGAACTTTCTCTCTCTCACACACAGGCAAAAATGCATTTATATTATTGTAGAAATACATATGCATACATATATACTCATAAATATATATATATATATATATATAATGGATATATATATATACATTTATATATATATATATATATATATATATAATGGAGATAAAAGGAATATCTGCCTTACACACTACTAAAATGCTAGTTTTATTTTAGTGTCTTTAACTGCCCCCCATATTTTTGCTGATGAGGAGACTTTGTTATTAAAGGACAACAAAAAATTGTCAAATAATTGTCTGAAACGATCGTACAATCTATTGGATTTTGTTTGTTTTCTTTTGAAACTGATTTTTAATTCAAAATTATGAATCGTTTTTTTTCAATATTAATATAGCTCCAAGATATCTATACCTATTGAGCGTATTATATATCCACAGTACAATGAGCACTGTTTTCTTTTAATAGTATTAATACATTTACTAGTACATTAAAATAAAGTTTGCTCTTTAGACTCTAGGTCTAATTTCCTCAATATATATATATATATATATATATATATAGGGAGAGAGAGAGAGAGAGAGAGAGAGAGAGAGAGAAAGAGAGAGAGAGAGACAGACAGAAACATCTTAAAAAACGGTCTTAGTAATAAAGTTTAGGTTATTCTATAAGCCTATTAGTAGATATTACTTAAAAAATATGTTTTCTGTTTATTTTTATCTTATTTTGGTCAAAAGCTTTTAACGTTTGACTTCCCCTATTTATCCACTACCTTCTCGTCCACGTCATCAATTTTATTGTCCACAATTTTAGCGCGAGAATTTGGGGAGTCACGTGTTTAAGTGGAGAGGAATAGGGTTCGTGTTGGAAGGGAGATAAGACTACCCTTTCTTACAAGAGAGAAGGGGGAGTAAATGTCCGAAATGTGAAAGTCCATCCGCTCTACGTGGTTTTTCTGCCGACTTTTCATGCGGAATGGCGAAATTTTAGCCATCGCGAATAAAAAGCCGGAAAATTATATCTAATGGATATCCGGTGCGCGGCCGGGCGCTCCTTTTCGCCGCGTGCATTTTCGGACAAGTGGAGTGAGAAGAACACGTCTGGAAACGCAAGAGGTCATCAGTTTAGTTCTTTTGTCCGAATGACCACAACTGGTACCAGATATATTTTACAACAACGAATATTCTTAGGATGCGTCTATACAAACAACGCGATCAGATATGCTAATAATATTGCAATCTTAACTGTGACAGACCAATAAAATGCTATGTCAAATTTAAGTGTAAGACACTAATGAAAATGCTATTAAAATGTTAGGCGTGGCAGACTACAGAAAAATGCTGGTTCAAACTTAACTCTGACAGACTTATGAAAACCCTATTCAAAACTGGGCAAGGAGAGAGAGAGAGAGAGAAAAAAAATCCCATTTCAAAGGTAGATATTTACCTGTTGCCCACCTCAGCAAAATGTGGTACAAGGTTAGAAAGTGGGAATGTCCAGCCAGTGCCCATAAAGAAGAGACACTCTGACAAAGCAAAAATTGCCTTGACATCCCCATTTGCTTTCACCGTTAGGAGCACCTCAGGCAACATTACCTTATCCAAAAGCCGGATCGCAAGGTCTGGGATAATGGACCGCTTAGGTAATACCCAGGCGGCGTACCTCAGTTTGACAAATACTAGGCCAAGTCCTGGCTCTGCACCTGCCGGGCTGATTTCAAGAACGGATACTTCATTGGAACTTTCAACCAAGTCTCCAAGCAACCGAAGCAGTGAGGATGCTCATTTTTCATCATTAAAAATAAGGGGACGGTATAATTCTATTTATTGCTATTTTAAAGGTAACCATGAGAAATCGGCAAATATAGTATTTCATATTGTGGCAGACTAATAAAAATGCTATTTTGTAGATATACGTGGCAGACACACAAAATGCTGTTTCAAACTTGATCATGACAGACTGAGAAAAATCTTATTTCATAGTCAACAATCACAAATTAATGAAAATACTATTTCAAATTTAAAGTGACAACAATTAAATTGACATTTCACAGTTACGATTGATAGAAACACGAAAATAGTGGTTCAATATTAGCATTGCATATCAAGAGCAATTCTGCTTTAACGTTTAAATTATTGAGGGGCGAAAATACTATTTCAAATGTAAATATGTCAAACCTATTAAAAATCCATTTTAAATCTAAATATGTCAAACCAATTAAAACGACAGTTAAAATGTAAATATGCCAAACAATGAAAACGACATTTTAAATGCAAATATGTCAAATTTATGAAAACTCCATTTTAAATGCAAATATGTCAAACAATGAAAACAAAATTTTAAATGTAAATATGTCAAACCAATTAAAACTCCATTTTAAATATAAATATGTCAAACAATGAAAACGACATTATAAATGTAAATATGTCAAATTAATGAAAACTTCATTTTAAATGTAAATATGTCAAACAATGAAAACATTTAAAATTTTAAATGTCAAACCAATGAAAAACCGATTTTAATTTTAAATATATCAAACCAATGAAAACGTCATTTTAAATTTAAATATATTAAACCAATGAAAACGCTTTTAAAAACTTAGCCATGATAGACGGCGAAAATAAAATTACAGTTTCAGCCATGATAGATCAACGAAAATCCTATTTCAGATTAACCCATGATAAAATTCTGTTTCCAAAATTAAGTGTGACAGGCCAATTAAAATAGTATTTCAACGTTAGATGTAACAGACGCACAAAAAATATTATTTCAAATTTCAAATTGATATATTAACAAAAATGTTATTTCAAACTTAATCATGACAGCGAAAATACTATTCCAAATTTAAGTATTACAGACTAATGAAAAAGCTATTAAAAAGATAAAAGTAACAGACCCTAGTATTTCAAACCTAACATGACAGAACGGCGAAAATTCTATTTCACATCTAGCTTTGATAAAATACTATTTCAAATTTTAGTATGACAGATTAGTCAAAATGCCATTTCAACGTTAGTCGTAAAAGATACATTAAAATCCTATTTGAAACTTATGTATGAAAAATCACCGAAAATACTATTTCTGAATAAACCAGGACAGACCAGCGAGAATACTATTACTAATTCAAGTGTGACAGGAACATCCTATTTTATTTTTAAATTTAAATGTAACAGACCAATTAAAATTCTATTTCAAATTTAAATATGACAAAACAATTAAAATTCTATTTAATATCTGAATGTAACAGACTAATATAAATTCTATTTAAAATTAAATGTAACAGCCCAACTAAAATTCTATTTTAAATTCGAATGTCACAAAGCTATTAACATTTTATTTGATATTTAAATGTAACAGACTAATTGGAATTCTATTTAAAATTTAAATGAAACAGACCAATTAAAATTATGTTTAATATTTAAATGTAACGTACCTAATAAAATGTTATTTCAAAGTTACACATTACAGACCCAGGGAAATTATGTGACGTAATCAAAAACCACAGGTAGACCCACACATTGTAGCAATCTATGTCGCAAAGGAGACCAAGCCAAGGAATGACTCAAGCTCGCTTTTTCGTATAACAACGACATTGCTACTTCTCTCTGACGTTTATCGTTTTGAATGTCGTTTCGAACGTGATCTCGAACGTGCTGAATGTCATCGTCCGCCTGTACACACGCCCTTTTTATAGTCTTTTTCTTCGCACACAGCTCATCATTTGCATATGCCCGTCCGCGCTATGTTACAATGCTATCTTAGACTTAATCATGACAGATCAACGAAACTAATATTTCAAACTTTAATGGGACAGATTAATAAAAATAATATCTTAAACTTAATCATGACAGACCAACAAAAATACTGTTTCCAACTTAAGTGTGACAGACCGACTGACGTACGAACCAACTTATTGAGAAATTTGGACGCATCTAACATCAGATACGACCATTGAATATGAGATTTACGTGATGATTTAAGTAGAAATGTGACAGGCGGACAAACAGGAAGGGCGTAACGAGAAAAGAACGAAAAATAAAAACTAGCAAAATGTAAGCCAGGGGTATGGCAAGGGGAGGTTATTCGTTGAACAAAGTCGAACATATTTTTAGGAAGTTATTGGTGGTCGAAAGGTTAATTGTGCAGACAATTCCGGTATAGATTGCAAGGGAGGGTCCAGCATGAATACGTCACCGGGAGGTTGGTCTATTCAAAAAGAATCCTTTTGAAAAAAACAGACGTTGGGGGTTCCATTGTGTCGTATTGTAGCGTTGACCATATTCCTAGGTTCGCGAATCAGCATAAAATCGATGTCAATAGTTCAATTCATGTTTGGTGGAGTGTGGGGCTCGGTCGTCGAAAGTTAACCGGTGTTCGCCGGACATAATAAATGAATAATAATAATAATAATAATAATAATAATAATAATAATAATAATAATAATAGATGCCCCCGTTCAGTCTCAAAAGATAATGGATGCCCCTGTAAAGGGAGCTGCGCGTGTAATTGTGATGCAAGGGTTGCGCAATCTTCCAACCAAACCTCTCCTGAATCGGCGCTGTTTTACTCCAGCGGTAAGGAGAAGTACTAGACGACTGGTTGGTTGGTTGTTTTGTTTTACGACACATCAACCATTTTCAGGTTATTTAATGCAGAATCCAGTGATTTTGAAGAACAATTTTTTAATAAAATATATTTGTTTTTGTTTTTAAAGTCGGTTTCTATTCAACCCATAGTTGGGACCCTAACAGGTACTACCACTCCGGGTCAGAGTGGACCTGGGAGCAATGGCAATTAAAAGGTGGCCCCACACTCCCCAAAGCCCGCAAGCTGGGGCCTCACGATCGGATAAGTTTAAGGTCATATCCAGGACCACTAGAAGACTGGAAACAATGGCAAAATAAGCGGAGAGCACAACCAGCACCTGGAATTCCCAAATGGTTATTCGTTTTAATACTGACCAGGCTTAACGTTGCTTAACTTCAATGATCTAACGAAAACCGGGGTGTCAACGTGATTATGCCGTATATAACAGCAGGTATCTTAACTGTAGTTTCTGAACGTATATACCGTTCATTGGATAAAACAGGGGAGGGTAGAGCGGTGGCCCTTGATATATCTAAGGCTTTTGACAGGATATGGCACGATGGTCTTCTAAGGAAAATTAGATCATATGGAATCACTGGAAGAATTCATAATGTAATTAAATCCTTCTTAAGTAATAGAAAAATCAAAGTTGTCCTCGACGGTCGTACATCCAAACAATATAACATAAATGCGGGAGTACCTCAGGGGTCTATCCTTGGACCTCTATTATTCCTGATATTCATAAATTACCTCCCTGATAAAATTGTTTCAGAGATGGGTATATTTGCCGATGACACCACTCTCTATAAGAGATATGAGGGGAAAACAAATGAACACATATCCAAGGAAATGGCAGAAACACTAGAGGATGACCTCTAATCCGTAGTGGAATGGGGACAAAAATGGTTGGTCACATTCAATGCTGCTAAGACTAAGCTTGTTTCCTTCAATAACTACAAGAAACCTTCTCTACCACCAATAGCAATGGCCAAGAACACATCGCCGTAAAAAACTTCTTTTAAACTCCTCGGCCTAAAGTTTACAGGGAATATGAACTGGAATAGATACATTAAGAGCATTGCCAAGGCGGCTGCAAGGAAGGTTGGCTCCCTCTACCGTGCTAGAAAACTACTTACGCCTGACAGTATCCTATACCTCTATAAGGCAACCGTTCGCCCATGTATGGAGTACTGTTGTCACATCTGGGCTGGTGCATCTGCTGCTTGTCTCTCGCTCCTGGACAGGGTTCAAAAGAGAGTCGCCAACCTGATAGGTCCTGAACTGTCATCTAGGCTTCAGCCTCTGTCCCATCGACGAGATGTTGCAGCCCTCTGCCTATTCTACAAATACTTTAATGGTGAATGCTCTGACGAACTGCAAACACTTGTACTTCCCCGACGTAACTACCCTAAGCTACTAAGTCTCATCCCTTTACAGTAGAGATCCCTAGGTGCAAGAAAGCCTTTTACTCCAATAGTTTCTTCCCCAGAACTGCGAGTCTTTGGAACTCCCTTCCGGGATTCTGCTTTCCCAACTGCAATGATATGCAGAAGTTCAAGTGTAATGTTAACAAACATCTTTCTACTCATCTCCCTTCAAATGACCCCGCTAATTAAGTCCCTAATTAGTAGCCTCCTGCTTCAAAGTGGCACTGTGCCTTGTTTTGGGTGAAAATTGAATATAAAAAAAATAATAATGATAATAAAAAATAATAATAATGATATGAGAGTTGTTCCAAAAGTTAAGCCTCTTATTTTTTAATCTCCGGAAGTTGAAGAGTTACGAAGACGAAAGTGGAACCATTCAAACAAGTGACCTTTTGTGCTCCAGTAAATATTTTTCTGCATAGCTAGCGCCATCTTCAATTACCTTTTCCCAACGATGACCGATGGCTGTACATGAGCGGGCGGAGCGCACTTTGTCTTAGTAAAATCTTCAATATTCGTATTTAAACCCCAAATGGTAAAGAACTATGATGGTAGGAGAGGTGCCTTAAAACGAGTGACATTTTGTGCTCCAGTATTTGTTTCTTTATATAGATATCACCATTCTGAATTAATTTTACCAAGAACAATGACGCACCTCTGCTTCTGACATGATAAGAGTTTCTTTCTTAGAGTCTCACACTATCAATATCTACAACTGAGAGATAAACTTTCAGCTCACATATGCATTAGCTCAGTTATCATAATAATGTAATTTGGAGTCCCCTCTGATTCATCTGGGCGGAATAAATAGGAGGCATTATTTTTTGGAACGTCCCTAAGATATATATATATATATATATATATATATATATATATATATATATATATATATATATATATTTAAATAAGGGCGTAGTCACCAACAATGTGTATTTTTTAACATTATTTT
Source organism: Euprymna scolopes (assembly GCF_053919585.1). Lineage (NCBI taxonomy): Eukaryota > Metazoa > Mollusca > Cephalopoda > Sepiida > Sepiolidae > Euprymna > Euprymna scolopes. The sequence continues at coordinate 92,515,914 of NC_136505.1, forward strand.
ATTATTCCGTGTCTTGGTTTTTCATTGAGAATTATGTTTGGATCATTGTAATAATGTTTTTAAATCATTGAAATCGTTTTTACGCGTTTCAGACATTCTGTGAAGCGTCCTAATCAGAAATTATTTTCAAATGTGTTGGAGATGTAAAAATGGCATTTTCGTAGTTCATTTGAAGTGTTTCCAAGGGGTGGAGGCGTGTAAGTGTCTATTATTCATTGGCATGTTCAATTTTTATTACTCTTTTATTGGGCTTGTCACTCTTGTATTGTGTTTCTCTCTCTCTCACTCTCTCTTTCTGCTTGTGTTTTTTCCCTTTTCCTTTAGGGTAGGGTGTGTGCGTGTGTGTGTGTGTTTTCTTTTATTGGTTTGAGAATGTGTGTACTGTTTTATAGTATTATGAGGTTATTTGCTTCCCTAGGAAGGTAACTGTGATCCAAGGTCGTTACTAATGTATGTGTGAGGAGGGAGCGACCAGCTCTTCTGAAATAAGGGTAGGGGTGCTTTCATTCTATTTTGATATTTATTTTTTGGATTCTTGGATTTTAGTATTGTGATTTTTCTTTCAGTCTTTTCGGGTATTCCTTATATTATGTTTGTTTAGAAAGAATCGTGTATTTAAAAAAAATGTGTAGGTGATTTTTTAATGTTCCTATTTATTTGTCTCCCCATGTAGGTATGGGCAGACCCAGGGGGCCAATTGGAGGGGGTATAGGTATGGGAGGGGGATGATAGAAGGGATGATAGTTGTCTCAGTCATGAGGGGGTTCTCCTCCACTGACTGAGGAGGGAGCGAGGTGTTGGAACAGATATTATACTATGGTTCTATGTGTTTCCTAGTGTTGTTGGTTTCGAGGTTAAGTAGGGTTGGTATTGTTCAGTGTATTTATTAGAGATAGGGGTGTTATGTCTATGTGTGGTTGTATGCACGCGCGTGTGTGTTTTAATGTGTCGGTTCTGATTTATGTGTGGGTGTGTATATGTATATGGATGTGCATACGAATGTGCCTTGCATATATATGTATTTAATGAAACAACAAGTTTCCTTGGATTTTACTTGTGCAAATGGAAATTCAATTAACTTTCTTATTTTGGATTTTACCGTCACTGAATTATTTATCTTCCACCAGACTATCCATTCGTATGTAATTACCTTTATCTTCATCATATTCCCTCTGCTTCACTTTTTTTGTTTTCAAGTAAGATCTTTGATTTACTTGTTGTTTCATCAAATACTTTTGGATGCAAAATCCGACCCCGCATTTTGCAAATTCATACCCTCTAATGAGAAGGAAAGTATTTCTTCGAAACTCCACGGATTAAGGACTATTCACTTATCTAGTGTTTCCTTTTCAGATTAAATATGTTTTAACTCATTTCAAAGTGTTTTTTTAACATGTTTTATTAACTGTTTGCTCGTATTATAATCTCTATCTCATATTTGGTTTTATTGAGCTTTTACATCTGGCTGAGACAACTTTATAAATATTAATTCTTTAGTATTTATAACATACTTTAATTTTACCATCTTGGATCATTTTGGTAAATTTAATTGTAATTTATATATATATTTATATATATATATATACATATATGTATATATATATAGTCATCTATATACAGTACTGTTTCGTTGTATCACAACTCATCAGTGCAGCTAGACTAGAACCTTTCCGTAACCGGGGATTGAATCTACAACCATCGCGTTCATAGTCGGTAGTTTTACCCACCGGCCCACGGAATCGGTGCTCGTAAATAACCTGAACGAATGTCCATTTTAATAAACACTCACCCACCGTTTTTTTACAGTGCTCGAGCTGCTTGTTATTTACATACAAACGGACAGCGAACCTCGATATATAGCCAAATTTAGTAGCGGATGAGATACATTTACGACAGTGCTCAACCGAAAGAAGGTGGACTTAAATATATATATATGCACACACACACACACACACACACACACACACACACACACACACACACACACACATATATATATATGTGTGTGTGTGTGTGTGTGTGTGTGCGTGTGTTATTTGTTTATGTTTGCGATACTTTTTTAATAAATTTAATTATTTATACGAAAATGCATTTTTACCTAAATGTGAGTTAGGAATAATTTTCCCTTTTATCAATTCCATCCTTCCAAATGGGGAGCGGCATCTGTATTGTTTAAAATATAATTATCCACTGACACGTGTTTCGTCATCTACTACTCATAAGAGTGGCTGACCCATCATAATGAAATCATTAATGCGTATTGGGAATATGTAATGTATAGTTTTTAAATAACTTATATATATATATATATATATATATATATATATATATATAGTTGGAACGAGAAAATTGTCGCCCTAGAAAAGACGACATGATTCCATTTCCATCTTATGAAAACAGGTTATTTTTTGTTGCAAACCATCTACTTATTGTCCAGTTGTGTACAAATCCCAAGAGCGATAGGACCATTCTGTCATGTCTGAAAATGAGATAATGTCCAACGAGCGAGATCGAAGATGCTCATACCCTTTACCGATCCAAGTTATGACAACCGGACCATTATCAGCACCCTCAAAATGCAATTTCTGACGGTTCAACATTTGAGAGCACACCTGAACGCATCAGACGACCATTTCGAGGTGGACAGAGCAGAAGGCCAAGGCATAGCACAGGAAGACCCGGACCAATAAGTTCATCGAAAAGGTCCTGGTAATCCTTGCCGAAACTGCCCAACGTCTCACGCACAATTGTGAATGCATGTGTGAAAGAGGGGTTGAAGTGTAGGTCCAACAGTCATATAATGACTGAGAAGACAAGAAAATTTAGGCTAATCAAGTCAGTCAGGTTGCTCAACATCTCAAAAAGCCACACGTTTTGGTTTCGATTCTTTTTTCCTTTCTTTTAATTGGTTGCACTATGACAGAGTCTGCGAGCGCCAGTCGTCCTCTTCTTTTGTCTAATTCTCCTTCAGTCTATCTTCAAGCCTTGCAATCCGTAATTACTGCCCTAATTACTATTTTTACAACGATAGGTTGTTATGACAACCTGATCATCTTACTCCACTAAACTGAACTGCCTTGAGTTTGGACTAATACTCTCCCTAATCCTTAAATTAACCCCCCGCCAACTGCATGCTAACTTTTCTCTATTTATTCTTCAAACCACTTTCTCTTTGGTTAAACCTACAGACTGGACTTTTTCATCCGTACGTATTTACACAAAATTTATTTTTTGGACCACTTATAAGCTCCAACATATGCACTCGGACTACCACAAACATTGATATTTATTATATGGTCAAAGACGAGAAATACATGTACACATGCATAAGCATTCTAGCAGCGTTCGCGAGGAGGGATGGACAGCCGACCGAAATATCATATCTAAGCGTATTTTAAACATGGGCAAAGCCGCTCCCTCCCGCTAGAAATATATATTATCAATCATGAATTTAAAAAAATCCAGAAGCATTCAGCCTTTACTATAAGAGAAATGCTATTAGGCCATGAAAATGCCGACAATAAGATGTTCACAAATTATTTGGTTCCAGTCTAACGTTTTCATAAATTATATACCACATAATCAATGCTTTACTGTAATCTTGAATGTAAATTAATTCCAATTTCTTTTGCAGTGTCGAAATAAGCGAAGTTCTGTGCGAACGTTAACCATTTTCCCACCATCTTAACATCAGACATTAAATCTAAACGTACGTCTACATGTGTTCTATTAGTTTCCTTGTGCCAAACAAAACTATATTTTGATAGCAAGTAAGCTATAAAGTTTATCGCAGTGCTTATGCAGTAACCGGATTTTAGGTAGTATTTTCAAGTTAAATTTTTACGGTATCTTTTGTTTAACCATTTCCATATGCTAAAAGTGGATTTCTAAATAATAGCGTTATTATTTCAGCACGGTCTCTATTCTGCATAAGTATTTATTTGGATTCTTCGGATTACTGTTATCATCTTGGAAACACAGTGAGAACAATAGTCCGAAAAATCTAAACAATACATATTATCAATCCTTATTCTGTGGACTTTTTACGGTTATCTTATACTTTCATCTAACAATTTAATTAAAAAAAACAATATCATGAACATTGAATTTAATTTTAAAATCTTGTATAAAAAATAACACGGCCCCTATTCTGAATACGTACACCAAAATAATATTATCAGTAACGAATTAAAAAAAATCAAAAGCATTGAAACTATACGATAAAAGAAATGTTATTAGGCCATGAAAACGCTGGCAATAAGATGTTCACAAAAGATCTGGTGCTAAATAAACGGGACAATGCATCACATACATGCGGAAGTGTTGGATGCAGCTGCGGCCATATTTTACTCAATTTGTCAGAGGCGGAGAAAGCGAATGACAAGGAGGGGGGGGTTATAGATAACGAGACGGCAGATTAAGAGATTAGTGCGGATGATCGTCTTGTGTTATTAATCCAATAAATTGTGAAGCCTCCAGAGGACAATTATTCCGCTATTTAAACTAGATAAATCTCGAGAGAACCATTTTCAAGCAACGCCGGAAAAGAAATTGAAGAGCGAATGGTCCCCTCGATGAGACTGCGGATTATACCGGGAATTTTCTAGAAAGTCGATTTAGGATAGAAATCATCATCATCATCATCATCATCATCATCATCATCATCATCATCATCATCATCATCATCATCATCATAAATTCTCTTCGTTATTTTCACTCCTCTTTCTCGTCTTTCAAATAATTAAAACCACCACCGCCGTCATTATTTATTCTTTTCGTTTTTCTCACCCCTCCTTCTCCTCTTTAAAATCATTAACCCCACCACCGGCATCACCGTCATCAATTTTCTTTTTCTCACTCCTTCACTTTTTCAAATCATCAGAACTACTATCACAACCACCACCTTCCTCCACCTCCTTCTCCTCCTCCGCATCATCATCATCATCATCATCATCATCATCATCATCATCATCATCATCATCATCATCATCATCATCATCATCATCAATCCTTTTCCTTTTTCTCACTCCTCCTTTTTCTCTTTCAAATCATCAAAACTACCGCATCATCGTTGTCATAAGTATCACCATCGTCATCATCATCATTTTCTCATTTCTCCTACTCTTTTCCCTTCCTTCTAATCATCATCATCATCATCATCATCATCATCATCATCATCATCATCATCATCATCATCATCATCATCATCATCATCATCATCATCATCAGCAGCAGCAGCAGCAGCAGCAGCAGCACACAATGATTTTCATAAATATAATTTCTTGTACACTTTTATCAACAATAAAATCTTTGCAATCGGCACTCGACACAGAATATTAGTTATTCCAAGAAGTGCATATATTTTGTATCCATATCTGATGGTATTTCGATAATAATATGTTCAGAGGAGCATCTTAAAAATGGGACTATGCGATCATTAATTTAAAATGTCATATAACCATCGACATTTTAATCACTTAAAATCATACCTTCTTGTCATACATGTGTGTAGGTGTTATATTCCTACAAGGGCTGCAATCGTAATTGCTCTGACATGCTTTCTTAATATAATAATTCAATCAATCATCTCAACAACACTAAGAATATTGGATTTATTCAGACAGCGATCATCCAGTAGCTGACGTCAAAAACAGCGAAAAGAAGAAATAAAAGAGAGAGAGAGAGATAGAGATAGATAGAGAGAGAGAGAGAGAGAGAGAGAGAGAGTTATTTTTCTTTTAAGCACATGGCTTAATTATTATCTATTTGTTAGACAATAAAAACATATCTTTTCTCCATTGGGTGTTTCGTACATATTGGCGACCATTTGAATACCACTGTTTGCTACACTCGTTTCCGGTGCTCATGTACCCAGTCACCCTATTCGTGATCCCTGGCCTGAAGTTTTTCTTCTTTTACAACATGTATGTGCGCATAACATACTCGCCACTCGTTAAGGGTATAACCGTAAGTATATAAAACTTTTCCTCAAGTTTTCTTTAAGCTTTTGGCGATCAACCCATATAACTCTTATTACAATTGGTGTCACCTTTGTTTTCTATCCGTGTCTTAAAATAAATATAGTTTGCCTGTCAACCCGTAACCGTAATTATGTCACAACTTCTTTCTTATTTTTAATGTTTAATTGCATATATTTTTTATTGAAATCAATCAAGCATAAATCCACTTGATGTAAAGAGCTAACAGGAACGAAAATCGATTATAGCAAAGACACGTATTGAACTTAGTTTTGAAACGACCAAGATTGTAGGTAGAAGGAAAACAGTGAACTGGAAGAGAGTTCCACAACATTTGCAGTCATTGGAAAGAAGCTAATGGAATAGGAAGCTGTATTATAATGAGGTATAAGAACATCGAATTGATGGAGACATCTAGACCAACGAGTCAAACGAGCTGGAGCATAAAAAGCCAGATATAGATCTAACAATTCTGAGGAACACACACTATAACAGTATTTGTGGAAAAGACTGAGACTAGCAACAATCATATCTGTGCGAGAGCGAGTGCGGTGGAGAAGAAAGTGTGGGGCCAATCAAATTACACATATGTTTCTGCAATTTCCAGAACCTTAAAAAAGGGACACACACACACACACACGCACACACACACCCACACACACACACACACGAATATACTAGCAAAAGTACCCGTCGGTGACGGGGTTCAAAAACAGCCTACAGAAAATGGACTCTGATTTATGAAAGTATGATAGCTTATTAAAAGGAATGGTTGTAAAAAGATAACTTCGAATTTGGAGGTATCAAAACCAAAGCAAAATATGATGAAAGTAAACATGAAATAGATAAACCCCATAATTTATTATACCATACCTGTCTACACTGAAACACTGAGAAACACACACACACACACACACATATATATATATATATATATATATATATATATATATATATATATATATATATATATGCATATATATATGCATATATATATATAGAAAAAGATTAGCGTTTATGAGAAAAAGTTTTTACGCAAATATTACGCAAGTATAAATCATATAGAATATCTACATGAATATAATTACACGTAATTGTTAACTAAAGATGATCATTTCATAAGAAAACCGAAAAGAACTAATAGCTTTACACGGTTAAGACAAGCGTTTAATGTATTAAATAAAAGGTGATAAATAAAAGTTACATAGAAATTTATTAGAGCGTCAGATTTCTTTTTGTCCTTTTCTTTTCTTTTTAGTGACCTTATTATTTTTAGTGACCCTATTATTTTTAGTGATCCCTATTATTTTTAGTGATCTCTAATATTTTTAGTGACACTATTATGTTTTAGTGATCCCTATCATTTAGTAGTGATCGTATTATTTTTAATAATCCTATTATTTTTAGTGATCCCTATTATTTTTAGTGATCCTATTATTTTTAGTGCCCTGTTATTTTTTAGTGATCCCTATTATTTTTTAGTGATCACTATTATTTTTAGTGATCCCTATCATTTAGTTTTGATCCTATTATTTTAGTGATCCTATTAGTTTTAGTGATCCCTATCATTTAGTAGTGACCCTATTATTTTTAGTGATCCCTATTATTTTTAGTGATCTTATTATTTTTAGTGATCCTATTACTTTTAGTCATCCCTATTACTTTTAGTGATCCTATTATTTTTAGTGACCCTATTATTTTTAGTGATCCCTATTATTTTTAGTGATCCTATTATTTTTAGTTACCCTGTTATTTTTAAGTGATCCCTATTATTTTTTAGTGATGCCTATCATTAATAGTAATCCTATCATTTTTAGTGATCCTATTTTTTTAGTGAGCCTATTATTTTTAGTGATTCTATTATTTTAGTGACCCTGTTATTTTTAGTGATCCCTATTATTTTTTAGTGATCAATATTATTTTTAATGATCGCTATCATTTAGTAGTGATCCTATTATTTTTAGTGACCTTATTATTTTGTGATCCCTATTATTTTTTAATGATCACTATCATTTTTAGTGATCCCTATAATTTAGTAGTGAGCTTATTATTTTTAGTGACCCTATTATTTTTTAGTAATCCTATTTTTGTTAGTGATCCTATTATTTTTAGTGACCCTGTTAGTTTTAGTGATCCCTATTATTTTTTAGTGATCACTATTATTTTTAGTGATCATTATTATTTTTTAATGATCCTATAATTTAGTAATAATCCCATCATTTTTAGTGATCCCTGTTATTTTTAGTGATCCTTTTATTTTTAGTGACCCTATTATTTGTAGTGATCCCTATTATTTTTTAGTGGTCACTATTATTTTTTAGTGTCCCTATTATTTAGTAGTGATCCTATTATTTTTAGTGATCCTATTATTTTTAGTGATCCCTATCATTTAGTAGTAACCCTATTATTTTTAGTGATCCCTATTATTTTGTAGTGACCGTATTATTTTAATGATCCTATTAGTTTTAGTGATCCTATTATTTTTAATGGTCTCTATTATTTAATATAATGTTTTTTTCCTACTATTTTTTTACATATGTAGTTCTTTTACAGTTATTATTTATTTATTTTCTTATCAACGTATGCTTCACATTGTTTGTTTATCCGTATATTTTCTTTTCTTTAATTTTTAAAAATATTTTACAATGTTCTTTTAATCTCACACATTCCTAATCTAAATGTTCATTAGCTTTTATTTATATTTTGTATAATGCCGTATTTTCTCCTCTTCTGATGAGAAACATTTAGCTTTGAAATGACATGGCCTAGCTTTCTCTCTTTTTATTTATTTGTTCCATTATTGTTCTGATTGTATAATAAACTTTTATGCAACTTATATTCCTCATCTTTATATACGTATGCATAATTGTTAAAAGAAAGATTACAGTGTATGAATCAGATGAGAGTCTGAATAACCCAGTTGAGTTGAAATAAATTTATAATGAGGTTGGATCAAGTTTCTGTTGTATTCTTTCTTCTATTATTATTATTATTATTATTATTATTATTATTATTATTATTATTATTATAATTATTATCATCATCATCATCATATCATCATCATCATCATCATCATCATTATTATTATTATTATTATTATTATTACACTAAGGATTTTTATGGAAGCTGCTTTATTCTTTTGGATAAACAATATATATATATATATATATATATATATATATGCACACACACACACACACACACACACACACACACACACACACACATATATATAATTTACAAGCTAACCTCTGGGCGCCATTTATGTACGCATATCTAATGATAACTGATGTTCAGATGCCAAAAATAAGAAGATAATAGACTTAACATATCGTGAATACATCCGTTTGAATAAAATTCGCAAACTGATAATTAATAACGTTAAAATTCCCTCTAGCTTATCAGCACCGGTCGATTGATTCCTGATAGTTTTTTTTTTCTTTCCAGCTCAAATCATTGCCATTATAATGTATTAACTATGAATGAGAAATATATTTAATCAACAAATATGTTTCGATAAAGCTGATATTTTTCTGGATAATGCAAAAATTAGTTTTTAGACAGAAAAACCAATAACACGCAGTAAATATGAGTTTATTAACATCTCTATAAAAAATAGCATTTTCTTTTGTATTTTTAATAGAGAACAGACCCAAATGAAATAAATTAACAAATACTGATAAATACTCACACAGTAATATTGTGCTACATAGTTCAATACAAATAAGAACATCACATTGTAAGAGACAATTTTTAATTTCCTACTTCGGTCCAGTACCTCATTACAGACAGTGCTCTTATTTGCCCTGCTTCTTTCGAATGTTCCCTTTTTACATAACGTTTCGCTGACTCATTGTTTTCGATGAAGAACCACAACACGTGGAAATAACTACGAACCCTTGTCCACACCGTTACAACAATGATCATATTATTATTATTATTATTATTATTATTATTATTATTATTATTATTATATTTGAAAAAGAAGCTATATCAAAGTGAGGTCTCCTATATTCTTGTCCAGGTTTACCAGATTGGCCTTTTTAAAGCTAAATTTAAACGATTTGGTCTTTTTAGAACTAAAATTAAACGATTTGGCCTTTTAAAAGCTAAATTTAAACGATTTTAAATTTAGCTTTAAAAGGGCCAAATCGTTTAAATTTACGATTTGGCTTTTTTAAAACTAAATTTAAACGATTTGGTCCTTTTGAGCAGTTTGGCCTTCAAAAATTGTATTTGTATACGAATGATGAAACAGAGAATAAAACTTTACAACGTCGTCGTAACTCTCACTTTCCTTTTAGAAAATTCAGCCAATCAGAATTGATTATTTATTTCGAGTAATGAATGTTTTTCAGAACATGATACGAAAAATGTATCTTTCCATCCTGTATCGGGGCGTGTTAATACTGTAGATGAGATCATGGTTAGTGTTCTCCATAGGCCTCGGCCCGTTGTTGCTCCGATTCCTCTGAAAACCCATCACATGATTTTGAAATTCGCAGAATACATGGGGTTGGTTGCCGTTACCTTCCGCAGAGCAGTGATATCTGACTTGCCTGTGTGCACCTATCCGTTGTCCTTAGATCATCCGCAAAGCTGCAGTCGCATAATGCAACCCTTAATACCATAGAACCGTGGATCTGCTAGAGATCCATCCTTCTCCATGGTCACCCAACATCCTGCTGCCAACATCATCAGAGTTATCTTCTCCTAGATGCATGTCCTTACTAAGACTAGGGGGGCATCTCTCCCAGTGAATTAATACGCCTCCAGATACCAACTTTCTTATGACTCGGCGCAGTACATACAGCGACTAGCCTTCCCAAATGGTCACCCATCTGGTACTTGCCAGGCTCATCATTGCTTAACTTTGGTGATCTGGCGGGAACCGGTGTGTCAACGTGATTGTGCCGTATATGTGCTGTTTCTTTTTTTGTTGGCACATTGAAAATTTACCGGAGTATAAATGTCGTGTGAGCTATTGAGGACGTTCAACTGACAGGCTGAGTCAACGCCATTATGTGTTGCTTGTGCTAATGAAAAAGAAAGAAACAGTGACAGTTGCTTTCTGTCATGTCTTGATATATGAGTGTATTTATAACACGCATCTACTGGTCCCCGTTAGAGAAGCGTTGATTTAATTTAAAAAGAATAGAATACGCATCAGGTGCGCTTGAAAGCCAAATCACAACGCAATATTAGTAAAATAAAAAAAAAATGTTTTACTTGCTTGAAATTTATAATTTAAATATATTTCGAAGTTAAACTCCATCCTCAGTATGTCGAAATTTTTCTTTCTTTTTTCTTCTTTCTTGCCATGTTGTAAAGTTAGAGAAAGAAAAGTCAGTTGGTGATGATCCGTGCGTTGTCTCTCAGCGGTTGTATTTCAGAAATGCCGGAACCTGTGTTGGCACGAGATTAATGTCCAGAAAAAAAGAAAAAAAAGTACAACATGCTGAGGATGGAGTTTTACTCTGAAAATATATTTAAATTATAAATTTCAAGCAAGTAAAACATCTGTTTAGTTTCGTAATATTGCGCTGTGATTTTGCTTTCAAGCGCACCTGGCATTTTATAGTTATTCTTTTGTTTCTGAAATAAAAAAAAAATGGCGATTGCTAATATGTATTATTTACATTCGTCAATTTAAACAGTATGGAAAATAGCAACGCATGCGGTCGCGTATTGTAGGAGGAGAGCTAATATGAATATGAGCGTTGAACGAACTAATATTACCGCTTTAAAGCCAGTAAATGTCAATTTAATTTTAGCGTAATTGTATTTGGCTGGGTTGTTTTGTTTTATGGTGTATCAACAATTTTTTGACTTATCTAATGTCGAATCGGTAATTTTGATTAAAATCTTTGTTTCAACTCCATTATATCTTCAAATATTTATTCCTAGTGTTTGCTTTTGTGGCTTTGTTTTACGGCATCTCAACACATTTCGAGTTATTAATACAGATATGGTAATTTTGGGTGAAATTTTAAAGTTTCACTTCTTTATGTCGTCAAATATTTATTCGTGGTGTTTCGGTTTGGTTGTTTTCTTTTACGGTATATTAACCTTTTCAGAGTTATTTAATGTCGAATCCAGTGATTTTGTAGAACAATTTTTTAATAGAGTATATATATATATATATATATATATATATATATATATATATATATATATATATATATATATATATATATATATATATATATATTTAAGTTGGTTTCTATTTAACCCATAGTTGGGACCCTAACAGGTACTACCACTCCGGGTCCGAGTGGACCTGGGAGCAATGGCAATTAAAAGGTGGCTCCACACTCCCCAAAGCCCGCAAGCTGAGGCCTCACCATTGGATATAGTTTACGGTCATATTCAGGACCACAGTCATTTTGGTAAACAATTTGTAGGCTTCAAGTTCTTTATTCCATCAAATATTTATTCTTGATGTTTGTTTTTTTTTTATAGGGAGAATAATACTATTTCTTCATCATTTCGACGTTTTTATTATTAACTGAAATAATATGTTCGTAAGTAAAATAAACAGGGATTTGCATTTATCTCATTCAGTTAAGGCAGGCGTTGCCAAAGTTTTCGGGCGGAGAGCCATATTGCTGACTTTTTAGAACTCCTTGGGACACGATAGAAAAATGACCCGGACGTGTTTTGTACGTTTCCCTAATTTGTTTTGCTTTTTAGTGGAATTTGTTCTACATAACTTCATTCTTTTAACCATTTTCAGGACATAAAAAAAAAAATTCTTGAATATTTTTACATTTTCTATAAACGCTCCGCGGGCCGGATTTAAAAATTTGGCGGGCCGGATTTGGCTGCCGGCAGTGGTTTGTAAACCGTAGAGTTAAAATCTTCAAACTTTATTTTTCCTTTGAATTTCTCATTTTACTACTTTTTCACTAAACAAAATAGATTATTTATTTCATTCATACAAAACCATGGTAACGCGATAGAAGAAAAAGTAAAAAAAAAAAAAAAAAAAAAAAAAAATTATACGTGCATGTATTAATTTATAAATTCCAGTCGATGACATTTGAGTATTTATTTTACGCAGTACATCGTTGTTTCTTACACAACAAAAGATGGGAAACCTACTGCTTCATTTTGATTTCGACTAATTTCCTCTTCCACACATTTCAGCCAATCAGAATGAAGCAATCATTCCAGACGGATCTTCGAGGGATCTAAATAAGCTATCTCTTAATCGAACCCATGGAAAAAAGTTCCTTTCTTTACCAGCTAAAACATTATCGATGTGTGAATGTATCCGGCCGTTGACACACGCTTGTCTGAGTTAAGTAATGTTGTGTTTTTAGTGGCGTTCAAATGTGCTCATTAATTGAACACGGCCCGAAACACAGGTCTGATAAGATTTAGGAAGATGTTCAATAGTGTTCAGGTTGTAATGTTTGAGATGAGGTGCTTTCATTGATTGAGATTGTCGGACTGACTTCCTCATCTTGGTTGTTATTGTCACAACGTTTCGGCCGTTTTGCCCTCCGGCCTTCGTCAGGTGTTTTGTATCGAACTGGAGTCCGAACACGGTACCCCCGTAATAATAATAATAATAATGGGTTGGGTTCGAGACTCCTAACAAACGGTTCCCCAGTTCGTTACAAAACACCTGACGAAGGCCGGAGGGCAAAACGGCCGAAACGTTGTGACAATAACAACCAAGATGAGGAAGTCAGCCCGACAGTCTCAAGCAGTGTTCGGGTTATTTGAATTATTCTTACTGCTTGAATCTTGAATGTTATTTTAACAAATTTCCAGTCGATGTACCCTCCGACCTTCTTTCGGTGTATCTTGTTGAACTCGGAGATCTTTCTGTCAAATTCGGGAATCTGCACAGTTTCGAACGGAACCCACGGGTATATAGCATGCTACCGCTCCGTCAACCATGACTGGGTAGAAGTCCTAAGTAATTCGCAATTAAACTTTGAGTGTCGCCCCCACTCGGGATTGAATCTTCAATCTCCAGCAGAGGCAAACTTAAAACTAAATTGTACCAAGTCCTTTGTCCGCTAAAACATAGGTCCCTGCGAACTTCTAACCAGTTATGACTGACGAGACAAGAGCATGCAACCTTCGTGGATTAAAAAATAAAGTTCTGTTCGAAATTCTGTGAAGATCCCTAAATTCGAAACGAAAATCCTGGAATCCGACAAAAAGATTTTCGAGTTCGACAACATACATCTGAAGAAGGTAGGAGGTTACATCGGCTGGAACGTCATAAAAATATCACTTAAGATGACAGCTGCAGTCCGAATAATTTACCTGAAAATGTAAATATAATACTTTTGTGTGTTGGTCAGTTAGACTACAGACTATACTGTACAATCACGATGACACACCGGTTCTCAACAGATCATCAGAGTTAAGCAACGTTAAGCCTAGTCAGTACCAGATGGGTGACCATTAAGGAAAGCGAGTCGTATGTACCGCGAGGTAAATACCTGGCTGAGAAACTGGCGCAGTCTATCTTTCTCTCGAGAGTAGATGGGACTCTCTTAAGTCGTGGTAGGCAACCCATCTAGCGATGGCGTCATGATAAAAAATACCCTTGATATCCCTGGCGAAGCATCAAGTATTCAGCTACGGACAAGATTTGGATTACACTACAAGCTCCTGTAGTGAGTTCAGTCTCGGCTACACTGGATTGAATTGGGAGACTACAGTTTGAAATTTTTACAGGGTATAAGGATAAAATTGTCGCCCTAAAAAAACAACACTACAGCTTTATTTTAAAACTTTTATTGAAAAAATTAATTCAGGTCACTTGATTATGTAGTCGAGTGTAGTAGGGGTGACATCTTTTCAATGGAGCCGCCTTCAGCCTCAATCATCGCCTCGATATGGAAACATGCCTTTTTCACAAGCACAGGCGGGAGTTTGGCAAATACTCGGCGGATGGCGGCGATCAGGCTGGCTTTGGTGTTGTGATGATGTTCTCGATGTATGACCAATACGAAGTAGTCTAGTGGGTTCAGGTCGGGGGAGGAGGGTGGCTAGTAAGAGACGGGTACAAAGTCATAGCACTCCTTCTAAAGCCAGGCATGGGTCTCTTTGGACATGTGGGTGGGCGTCGAATCCTGCTGCCACACCCAGAGTCTGCCAGCGGCCACCTGCTTGCATCAGGGGTTCACCACACTCTTCAGCATATCCAGGTATATTTGGTGTTGACTTTCAAACCGACTTCGAAGATGTGAGGAAGCATGATGTGGCCTTGACTTGAAACCACACCAAAGATCATAACTGTGGCCGGAAACTGATACTACCCTTTGATCTTGGCCCGAAGACCAAGAAAAAGTAATTGTAATTTCACTTCCAATTTTCAGATTTTATAGTTATGCCGATATATATTTTCTTTTCTTTTTATGGATTGATAGGTGTTATTCCTTCTGATGAGTTAAGGGCAGAGTAAATTCATTGATTGATATAATTATTAAATGAATGATTTTGCGCTACGAAGCAGAAATTGTCAAGAATTTTTAATGTCACCATGCTTAAGGAATGAATTGTAAGATGGTCAGCATCATGAAACTTGGAATATAGACTTTTTGTCATTTATTTGTTATATATATATTATATTAGGGATGGGATGTTTCCGATATTTTTTTCCGATTCCAATTCAATTACCGATTCCGTGTAAAATTCCCGATTCCAATACAATTACTGATTCCGATTCGGATTATTTATAAATATATTTATATTTAACTATAAAGCTGTTATTTTTCTACGATGACTGTAAAAACATATGGTAACGGTGAAGATATTTTCTCAAACGTAATGATACACTTGTGAGGGATGATCAGTCGATTTTAGTTTTACTGATACTAAAAAATCAATAGATATTGGTTTCTTTTAACTAATACTAAAAAAAAAATCATTATATATTGATTTTTTTAGTATTACTATCGGCAGTAGAAAACTTTTCTTTTAAGAAAATCAAATAATAATTAAAAGAATCGTATTTGGCATCGGAAAATAGCCGCAAATTTTTCCGATTTCGATACCGATCCCGATACCCCCAAAAGTTCCGATTATTTCGATTACCGATTCCGAAAAATCCTCTCAACACTAATATATATATATATATATATATATATATATATATATATATATATATATATATATGTATATGTATATATATATATATATATATATATATATATATATGAACAAATGGTTAATAAAACATGTTAAAAGACATCTTGAAAAAGAGTTAAAAACATATTTAATTTTAAAAAGGAATCACAAGATAAGTGGATAGCCCTTAATCCGTTGATTTTGATTACCTTGGTAAACTTATTGTAATTTTTATTTCTCTCTCTCTCTCTCTCTCTCTCTCTCTCTCTATATATATATATATATATATATATATATATATATATATACATATATATATATATATATATATATATATATATATATATATATATATATATATATATATACTAGCAAAAATACCCGTCGTTGACTGAGTTCAAAAACAGCCTACAGAAAATGGACTCTGATTTATGAAAGTATGATAGCTAATGAAAAGGAAGGGTTGTAAATTTGGGTTTAATTTTGGGGTATCAAAACCAAAGCAAAATATTATGAAAGTAAAAATAAAATAGATAAACCCCATAATTTATTATTCTATACCTGTTCACACTGAAACACTTATCACAATATTCTGTAGATCTATATTAAAAAAAAATGACATATTTCCATTCTATGGAGGTCAGGTGCGAACGGACACCCCATAATTTTATTATACCATATTTCTTCAAACTGAAACATAATTATCAAAGTATATTTTATTGTTGTCAAAGAGGCTTTTTTGTCTGTTGATTTTTATATGTAATTCATTTTCTTTTGGTTTTTATTTATTATCTAATTTTTATTTATTTAATTATTATGCTTTAAGTTGTCTTATATATATATATATATATATATATATATATATATATATATATATATTTCAGAGGTAAGATAATTTAATTTAAATACCAAAGAAACAAAAAAAAACGGGCAGGTGAAATTATTAAAATTTCATTAAGGCCTTATCGTCTGACCCTCTAAGAGGAAACGTCAGAATGATCAATTAAAAACAAAGAATCGAGAGGGAAATTGGTTTCAGTTGGAAAACCAGTGAGAAAAAAAAATCTCACTGTTCAGGTTGTTTTAAATCAGTAAATATTTCCAACTGATGTTTCAAAATCTTTTGTCTACACAGGCTAGGTCGAGAGTTATTAATGACTAACGTCTCAATGATATTGAGATGATAGTTCGACCTAGCACTATATAAAACAGACGATAAGGGTCAGACGATAAGCACTTAAGGAAATTTTAATAATTTCACCTGCCCGTTTTTTTTGTTTTTGTTTCTTTGGTATTTAAATTAAATTATGTTTCCTCTGAAATTTCTCCGTCCATTTTGCTGTACCAAGAATTTACTTATATATATATATATATATATATATATATATATATATATATATATATATATATATATATATATATATATATATATATACTAGCAGAAGTACCCGTCGTTGACTGGGTTCAAAATCAGCCTACAGAAAATGGATTGTGATTGATGAAAGTATGATAGGTTATGAAAAAGAGGGGGTTGTAAAGAGAGATAGGTTTTGATACTCCAAAATTTTCCCTAAGTAAAATATGATGAAAGTAAAGATAATTTTCGCAAAAGTATATTTTTTATATCAACTTTGCTTCCATTCGTAGCTAAGAGTGACCAAAAAAATGATGTTTCCTTACAAAGAGAAAATGTTATATATATAATAATCTATATATATAAAAGCGAAAATGTGTGTATGTATGCATGGATGTATGTGTGTGTTTTCGTTTTTGTGTATGTCTGTAAAAGGCTTTTTTCGCTGGACATTTCGGTCGGCTCATTCCTTCTTAAAACTTTTTATATCACGTCTAAATGATAATATCTATGAGTTACTTATTTAATTTGCTCGACTTTCACGCGCTACCTTTTCCAGATTTTCAATATAAAACAAGCAAAAACAAGTCGCGTTATGTTCCAAGGTCAAACATCACGCGACTTAAGGTTCTCGCACCTGTTAATTTCATTTTATAAACGTTAAATTAAGAAGTTTTTCATTCCTCGTCTCTCGTAGCCGAGATGGATAGGTCCAAGGGTTTTTTTTCTATTTCGTTTCCATCTCCACGTCAAAGGTTCGGGGTTCAAGCCTACATTCCTACTAACGTTTTTTTTTTTAAACAGGGTTGTTTTGATCACCCCCCCAAAAAAAAACACACCTACAGACGCCCGGGCCACGATGGGTACCCCCGCTAGTATAAATATACAAGAAATAAATGTTACAATTGTCAATAAAAGTTACTTTTATGGTAGAAAAGTTCATTGGCTTCTATGTTTAAGTGGTTTGTAAAATATATTTTTTTAATTCACGAACCGGTTTATAAAAAAAATCAAAATGGCAACGACTTTGAAATGGAGAGCTCCGTTTTCAATTTGAAGGAGGGGCACCTGAGCATTCTGCGTTAACAATTTAAGAGAATCCCGTCAACGTAAGGAATATTTATAAAAATATTTTAATGCTTTCCGTTATTTTGTGCTTGAGGAATATTCGAATATGGCATGTGTAGTTTATATAAACATTCATTTAAGTAGTTATCGCCTCAAATTTCGTTTTAATTTCGGTTCACTGAAATTATTTCAAGTAAAGAGCATTAAAAACTATTTCAAAAAATAAAAAACATGAACTGAACTTTTATTGACTATGGTAACATTTATTTCTTGTATATTTATTTTTTCGGGTAGTCGTTTGTTGGCTTTTCTGCTAAACACTCTTACTAAATGATATCGACGAAATATCGAAAAACAATGAAACAAAAACAGTTTTGAAAAATAATGAAGCTTTACTTACTTTAGTAAAATAATCCGAAACAGCAAAATGAGAAATTAAAAAAGTAAACACGTAATTATTTTAGTTTTTTTAAGCAAAGAATCGATATAAATATGAATAAGAAGAAAATGGTGCCCTTCTCAAGCAGAACAGCTTCGTTTCAGTCTTACAGTATTCAACGGTGTAGCATTGCGCCGTCAGATACAGGGTTGTATTATTATAATGTAAGAACACACAGAAAGGGTTGTAATCGACTGAATCCTTCAAGTACACCGACAAAAAAAAGCTTAAACAAATATATAAATGAAAATAAAAAGGTTATGTATGTTTTTAAAAAGACACGTAATCACGTGAGCAGGATTTTTTTCTTTCTTTTGACACGATAACAAATAACGTTCTTATCTTTTATTATTTATCTATTTATCTATTTTCGAAAGAGTTCGACGTGCAAGTGGAGAAGGAAAGAAACAGAGTTATGCAGAATTTGCGTTGAGAATTGTCTAAAGTTCAGACTTTTTTTTGCTTTCACTTTAGTATGAACGTGAATTTATGGGGTGGATTTATTCAACGCAATATGATTCAACTCCAAAAATAAATAAAAGCTAACGTGAATTAAGATTAAAGTTAAGGTGTTACTGGGGAACCTCGCCCCTTTTAAAAAAACCTTGTTGAACATATTTACATTCTATGGAGGTCAGGCGCGAATGAACACCCAATAATTTTATTATACCATATTTCTTCAAACTGAAACATAATCATCAAAGTATACTTACGCAAATAGATATGAAAAGTCTTTATTAAAGTTTTTGCCATATTTCCATGGAGTACAGGCGCGAACGCAGACCCCACAATTTTATTATACCATCCCTATTTTATTTGAAACATACTTATCAAAGTATTCTTATGTACATCTATATCAAAAACCCTTGTAAACATTTTTTTTAAATTTTTTTATTTCCATATTTTGTGGACCAGGCGCGAACGCGGACCCCACAATTTTTATGAACAACCGTTCTGCCAGATCAAACATACCAATTCCTGATCCTCGATAATCTTCTATCATTATATGTAAGCAGTTTTTTACAATAGTCTACCATATAGGAGCCTATTCGTGACCACACACACACACACACACACACACACACACACACACACACACACACACACATACGCACACACACACTCACACACACACACGTTCAGCTTTATATTATATATTTATATATATATATGAAAAGAAAACATTCATAGCCAGCTTAATATCTATATATCCATCTATCTATCTTTCTATCAATCTATCCATCTATTTATATATCTATCTCTCTCTTTCTCTCTCTATCACTATATATATATATATATACACATATATATATATATATATATATATATATATATATATATATATAAGGTTGGTTATATATATACATATACATATATATATATATAATTTAAAAGAGATTAGAACAATAGTCTAAAGAGCTGAGTGTATTTTAATGTAATAGTTAAATTACTATTTTAATTAAAATACAGGAAAGAAAAAGTGCTCGTTGTAATTTAGATATATAATAAGCTCGATAGGTAAATACCCTAGAGCTAATTTAATATTTAGTAATGTGATTGATAATTTAAAATTTTAAAATCAAATTATAATTAAATTAAAAACTCGTTTCATAAGAAGGAACAACAACAAAATCAATTATTTGTACGATCGTTTCGGAAAACAGTGTTTTTTTTGTGGTAGACATCAGGTTACGGACAATAATTATTACATATAGTTTTTTAATAAACAAGGTTTCCTCGTCAGCAAATTGTGAAGGGTTTTTATTAAATTTAAAAGACACCATAAATAAACCTAGCATTAAAAGTAAGGCAGATTTATCTTTTAATTTTTCGCCTTTTGAAATCAGGAACTATGGTTAAAATACTCATATAGATGCTTGCTATAACTTTTCACCTTATTGACAACATTTTCCGAAACGATCGTACAAATAATTGATTTTGTTGTTGTTCCTTCTTATGAAACGGATTTTTAATTTAATTATAATTTGATTTTTAAATTTTAAATTATCAATCACATTACTATATATATATATATATATATATATATATATATATCTATATATATATATATATATATATATATATATATATATATATATATATATATACACATTATTCAAACAAAATAGCAAAAAGTAGTGTATTTCATCTTTCGTTACAATTGTTTCAAGACCATTTGGACAAATTCAAACCCTATATCGTTTGAAAATTTTCACAAGAACAGCCTTTCTTCAGACGTTTTGAAAAAAAAAACACTTTTACACTGAACAATATGGAAATCATTTCCCTTTTAAGTAACACCATGAGCAAATATTTTACCTACATCTCTTTCTTCCAAGGTTTTTTAAAGATATATATATATATATATATGTATATATATATGTATATATATATATATTTATATGAAAAGACAACATTCAAAACCAGCTCTATATCTATCTATCTATCTATCTATCTCTCTCTATATAAGGCTGGTTATATATATATATATATATATATATATATATATATATATATATATATATATATATATATATAATTATTTGTTTTACTATAATAATTAAATACCTACAGACACTAGTGTTTCATCCTTTCGGGATTCTTCAGTGCAGGGTGTCACGATTACTACAAATCGAACGATTCGAACCCCGCGACACGAGACATCTCTGGCTCGATTAGCGGAGGCCGTATCCATTCGGCTACCATTAACCGTGTGAAATAGCGTTGAATTTTAAACATTTTAATTTAAATGTTCATTACGTCAGACAGACAGTGATCAAATCGTTATACGATGATCTACGCATAAGAGCTAAATTGACCGACTTTTAATTCAACTGAAAGTGCTCAACGATAAGAAACGAATTTCTTAAAGGGGCTGTCATAATTATTTTTTTACTATAATAATTAAATACCTACAGACACTAGTGTTTCATCCTTTCGGGATTCTTCAGTGCAGGGTGTCACGATTACTACAAATCGAACGAATTGAACCCCGCGACACGAGACATCTCTGGCTCGATTAGCGGAGGCCGTATCCATTCGGCTACCATTAACCGTGTGAAATAGCGTTGAATTTTAAACATTTTAATTTAAATGTTCATTACGTCAGACAGACAGTGATCAAATCGTTATACGATGATCTACGCATAAGAGCTAAATTGACCGACTTTTAATTCAACTGAAAGTGCTCAACGATATATATATAAGGCTGGTTTTTAATGTTGTCTTTTTATTTGGTTACATTTAATTAGATATGCAAACTTACTTTTATTACACAACTGAAATTGAATGAGTGACCAAACAGATATCACATTTAGTTAATACTATTTCAAAAGTAAACTAAAAAATAAATTTTTATCTTCATAATAACTAAATGTGAATTTTGTTATTACCTGGCCTAATATTTTGTCTATAATAATAAAAACAAAACGTTTTTAGTTTTATTACGTGGTCTAATATTTTTACCTATAATAATAATAATAATAACGAAACATTATTAGTTTGATTTCCTAGTCCAATATTTTTTCTATAATCATTTAAAAAAAAAGCGTTATTAGTGTAAATGTCTGGTATAATATTTTATCTATTATAACAAAATGTAATTAGTGTTATTACCTGGTCTAATATTTTGTTTTTTATCAAAGTAACAAAACATGATTATTTTCTGGTGAAATGTAACGTTTATCATCGTAAACAAAATCCTACTAGAAAAGACAA
>NC_136505.1:92551067-92586067 GCF_053919585.1 Euprymna scolopes
TGGCCCAAACGTGGTGAGACGACAACACATATAGGCAGTAATTTCTGAGAGTACAGTTAAGAGACTCAGCATTCCTATCCCATCGCGATTTTCCACCTGATGAATTGCAATAATAAAAATAACAAGAAGTGCTCAATCATTGACACATTATGCTATTTCGTTACTCAAGTGCAAGAGAAAGAACATAAAAATAAATATGAACATAATATGAACATAATAATAAATATGATATGAAAATAATAAATATAATATGAAAATAGTAATAAATATAATATGAAAACAATAATAAATATAATATGAAAATAATAATAAATATAATATGAAAATAATAATAAATATAATACGAACATAATAATAAATATAATATGAAAATAATAATAAATATAATATGAACATAATAATAAATATAATATGAACATAATAATGAATATAATATGAAAATAGTAATAAATATAACATGAACATAATTATAAATATAATATGAACATAATAATAAATATAATATGAAAATAATAATATATATAATATGAACATAATAATAAATATAATATGAACATAATAATAAATATAATATGAACATAATAATAAATATAATATGAAAATAATAATAAATATAATATGAACATAATAATAAATATAATATGAAAATAATAATAAATATAATATGAAAATAGTAATAAATATAATATGAACATAATAATAAATATAATATGAAAATAATAATAAATATAATATGAACATAATAATAAATATAATATGAAAAAAATCATAAATATAATATGAAAATAATCATAAATATAATATGAAAATAATAATAAATATAATATGAACATAATAATAAATATAATATGAACATAATAATAAATATAATATGAAAATAATAATACATATAATATGAAAAAAGTAATAAATATAATATGAAAATAATAATAAATATAATATGAACATAATAATAAATATAATATGAAAATAATAATATATATAATATGAATATAGCAATAAATATAATATAAAAATAATCATAAATATAATATGAACATAATAATAAATATAATATGAAAATAATAATAAATATAATATGAAAATAATAATAAATATAATATGAAAATAATAATAAATATAATATGAACATAATAATAAATATAATATGAAAATAGTAATAAATATAATATGAACATAATAATAAATATAATATGAACATAATAATAAATATAATATGAACATAATAATAAATATAATATGAAAATAGTAATAAATATAATACGAAAATAGTAATATATATAATATAAACATAATAATAAATATAATATGAAAAAAATTATAAATATAATATGAACATAATAATAAATATAATATGAACATAATAATAAATATAATATGAACATAATAATAAATATAATATGAACATAATAATAAATATAATATGAACATAATAATAAACATAATATGAAAATAGTAATAAATATAATATGAACATAATAATAAATATAATATGAAAATAGTAATAAATATAATATGAAAATAATAATAAATATAATATGAACATAATTATAAATATAATATGAACATAATAATAAATATAATATGAACATAATAATAAATATAATATGAACATAATAATAAATATAATATAAACATAATAATAAATATAATATGAAAATAGTAATGAATATAATATGAACATAATAATAAATATAATATGAACATAATAATAAATATAATATGAACATAATAATAAATATAATATGAACATAATAATAAATATAATATGAAAATAGTAATAAATATAATATGAAAATAGTAATAAATATAATATGAAAATAGTAATAAATATAATATGAAAATAATAATAAATATAATATTAAAATAATAATAAATATAATATGAACATAATAATAAATATAATATGAAAATAATAATAAATATAATATGAACATAATAATAAATATAATATGAAAATAGTAATAAATATAATATGAAAATAGTAATAAATATAATATGAACATAATAATAAATATAATAATTACATAATAATAAATATAATATTAAAATAATAATAAATATAATATGAACATAATAATAAATATAATATGAAAATAATAATAAATATAATATGAACATAATAATAAATATAATATGAAAATAGTAATAAATATAATATGAAAATAATAATAAATATAATATGAACATAATAATAAATATAATATGAACATAATAATAAATACCATATTAACATAATAATAAATATAATATGAAAATTATAATAAATATAATATGAACATAATAATAAATATAATAGGAAAATAATCATAAATATAATATGAAAATAGTAATAAATATAATATGAAAATAATAATAAATATAATATGAACATAATAATAAATATAATATGAAAATAGTAATAAATATAATATGAACATAATAATAAATACCATATTAACATAATAATAAATATAATATGAAAATTATAATAAATATAATATGAACATAATAATAAATATAATAGGAAAATAATCATAAATATAATATGAAAATAGTAACAAATATAATATGAAAATAATAATAAATATAATATGAACATAATAATAAATATAATATGAAAATAGTAATAAATATAATATGAACATAATAATAAATATAATATAAACATAATAATAAATATAATATGAAAATAGTAATAAATATAATATGAAAATAGTAATAAATATAATATGAACATAATAATAAATATAATATGAACATAATAATAAATATAATATGAACATAATAATAAATACAATATGAAAATGGTAATAAATATAATATGAAAATAGTAGTAAATATAATATGAACATAATAATAAATATAATATGAACATAACAATAAATATAATATGAAAATAATAATAATATAATATGAAAATAATAATAAATATAATATGAACATAATAATAAATATAATATGAACATAATAATAAATATAATATGAACATAATAATAAATATAATATGAAAATAGTAATTAATATAATATGAACATAATAATAAATATAATATGAACATAATAATAAATATAATATGAAAATAATAATAAATATAATATGAACATAATAATAAATATAATGTGAACATAATAATAAATATAATATGAACATTATAATAAATATAATATGAACATAATAATAAATATAATATGAACATAATAATAAATATAATATGAACATAATAATAAATATAATATGAAAATAATAATGAATATAATATGAACATAATAATAAATATAATATGAAAATAATAATAAATATAATGTGAACATAATAATAAATATCATATGAAAATAATAATAAATATAATATGAAAATAGTAATAAATATAATATGAACATAATAATAAATATAATATGAAAATAATAATAAATATAATGTGAACATAATAATAAATATAATATGAACATAATAATAAATATAATATGAAAATAGTAATAAATATAATATGAACATAATAATAAATATAATATGAACATAATAATAAATATAATAGGAACAAAATAATAAATATAATATGAACATAATAATAAATATAATATGAACATAATAATAAATATGAAGATCTGAAATTGGAATTAGACTTTGGAAATGTTACGAAGTCAACATGATTTCCATTGCAATTGGAACGCTTGCAACGATAAAGAAAAGCCACCATAAATGGCTTAATTCGATTGACGAGACAATTTCTTTTCCAGTTTTGCAAAAGGCTTGCCTGTTAGGAACGGTGTAAGTGTTAAGGTATAGCTTGAATGTCTACAGTTAATGGGATTTCAAATTTTTCTCATTCTTTTATTTTTTGGTGTTTTTCGGGATTATTACAAACGCTCCTACGATTATTTGGTGTAGTTTCGACGTTCTTCTTTGCTCTCTGATCAGTCCCATATATTTGTTTCGATTCTCTCTCTCCCTGTCCAAGAAAATAAAAATGCAACTAAAAACTCCCAATAATGATAATAATACTATGCAAAATAATAAAAATAATACTAATAATAAAAATTGTAATTATAATGGCAATAATAATGAGAACAATAATAATGATAACAACGACAACAACGACAACAACGACAATAAAAATGATAATAATAATATAAAAAATTGTAATTATAATAACAATAATAATTATAATAATAATACAAAAAATTGTAATTATAATGACAATACTAATGATAATAATAATAACAACATCAACAACAATGATAATGATAATAATATTAATGCTAATACTGATACTACTACTACTACTGCTACTACTACTTCTACTAATAATAATATAGTGAAAAGTCGAATACAAGTTTACTCATACAGAAAATAGAATGAATCACCTAATATATATGGACGGCCAGAAACATTTTACGAGAAACAAAAAAGAAAAACAAACGAGAAACGCTTATAAACGCAACCATAATCTTTAACCAGGATATTCAAATAGAATTCAAAATGGAAGAGTGCACACAGTTTGTTATAAAAAGGTGAAAACTGACGGAAGTCGAAACTTTGGAACTACCCACCCAAGAGGAGATGAAGACAATAAGTGGACATGACGTGTACAACTATTTGGGAGTTCTGGATGCATACACTGTCAAATCAACAGAAAGTAAAAAGATAATTGTAAAAAAAAGGACAAAAAAAGCATCATAGAAACTAGGAACTTAAGAAAGGAATAAATAGATAGGCAGTATAACTATTAATATACTCCAAACCGTTTATGAAATGAACGCAAGAAGAACTGAGTTATCCTGATCAGAAGACCAGGAAACTAAGTACTAAGCACAATGCACTACACCAAAAAGATGCTGCTGACTGATTATGTGAATAGAAAAGATGGAGGAAGAAGAATAGTAAGTATATGTAATAAGACTGCGTGAATGACATAAAAACATAATTAGAAAAATACATAATGGCGAACATAGAAAGGCTAATCACAACAGCAAGAGACTGAATATGAACTGAGAAGCAAGAGATAAGAGGAAAAAAGAAAAAAAAAGAAAAATGGGAAGTGGACCAGCTACATGAACGATTCATAGATATGACAAAAGATGAAACTCGCAAAAACACCTGGATCTAGCTACACAAGCCACTTATACAGGGAAACTGAATAAAGAACTATATCAACACTAAGATCGAAGAAATGCAAAAAAAAAAATCAACAAATGTAGACATTGTGGACAAAAAGGCGAAACAATAAACCACATAATAAATGAATGCAGCAAAATAGCCTCAAAAGAATCTAAGAACCAACCCAACATGGCAAGGAAGGCAATACACTGGGAACTATGCAAACGACTATTACATAGTAAAATCTTACAAACACAAATCGCAAGAAAATACTTGAAAACAGAAATGATAAAATCTTATGGAACATGGATGTACAAACAGATACATCTATTCAAACAAGGAGAGCCGATGTCATTATAGAAAAAGAGAAGGAGAAATCCTACCAGACTATAGATTTCGCCGTAACTGCAGACCACAGGGTAATTATCAAAGAGACATAGAAGCGAAGCAAACATACGAAACTGGCCAGAGAGCTGAAAGGGAAGGAGAACACAAAGAACATCAAGAAACAATCTCAGAACAATCCCGGAAAACTTCGAAAAATTGATGCGAGAAATCATAATCAAATTGAAAGCTGAGATGATACAACGGATAGCAATAATGAAAAGATTTGAAACCTTAAGGAAAATCCTAGAATTCGGAAACCAACCTACATAAAAGGCAAGAATACACTTTAAATTTTATAAAAATACACTTCAAATTTTATAAAAATACACTTTAAATTTCATGAAAATGCACTTTATATTTTATAAGAACACACTTTTATATTTTATAAGAATACACTTTAAATTTTAGAAGAATACACTTTAAATTTTATAAGAATACACTTTAAATTTTATGAAAATGCACTTTAAATTTTATAAGAATAAACTTTAAATTTTCAAAAATATACTTTAAATTTTATTAAAATACACTTTAAATTTTATTTAAATACACTTTAAATTTTATAAGAATATAGGTTAAATTTTATATGAATATATTTTAAAGGATAAGAATACACGTTAAATTATACAAAATGATCTTTAAATTTCATAAAAATGCGTTATAAATATTATATGATTACTTTTTAAATTATATAAAATGTACTTTAAATTTATAAAAATACACTTTAAATTTTATATTAATAACCTTGAATTTTTAAAAGAATTTATTACAATACACGTTAAATTTTATAAGAATACATGTTAAATTATATGAAAAATGCCCTTGAAATTTTATAAAAATACACTCTACATTATATAAGAATGCACTTTAAATTTTATATCAATACACTTTAAATTTTATAAGAATACAGTTTAAATATTATAAGAATACTTTTTAAATTTCATAAAAATATACGTAAATTTCATAAAAATACACTGTGAATTACATAAAATACACTTGAATTTTATATAAAAGTATACTTTAATTTAATAAGGATATAAATCTTTATAAAAATACACTAAACATTTTTTAAAATACACTTTGAATTTCATAAGAATACACTTTATATTTTATAAAAAATACACTTTAAATTTTACAAGAATACACTATCATTTTTATAAAAATACACTTTAATTTTATGAGAATACACTTTAATTTTTATAAAAAATACACTTTAAATTTTATAAGAGTACATTTTAAATTTTATAAAAGTACACTTTAAAATTTATAACAATACACTTTTATTTTATAAGAATAGACTTTAAATTTTATAAGAATACTCTATAAATTTTACATAGATTCTCTAAGCTATAAGAACACATGAACATCACACACACACACACACACACACACACACACACACACACACACACACACACACACATATATATATATACATGTAGTTTAATGTTTTCGTCCATTGTTGTCGATGGAGACTACATCACAGGTTTGTAGTTGAATAAATTGATTTGTTTATGTATTCAAAGTTGGACGCGAAATAATATGTTATTTATTTAAATTTTAATTTCTTTGTTTTAACTCATTAAAATAATTTTTGTTTATATAGACAGTACTATTTATTTATTTTTGTTTTACAATTATTATTATTATTATTATTATTATTATTATTATTATTATTATTATTATTAACTGTCTCGGGGGTTGAATCCCATGGCCAGCGGCAATCATAACTTGCTGTACTTATTCATCTGGAAGGATGAAACACTAGTGTCTGTAGGTATTAAAAGTAATTATTTATAATTATAATTATTTCCGCCGCTTTTATACGTAAGTTTCTTAACAGTTGAGCACTGTCTGTTGAAATGTAAAAGTCGGTCATTTAGCCTGCGTGCGAGATCGCGACACTTTAGTCGCTCGATCATTGTAGACCTTTTATATCTAACGTTTATGTCTTTACAAATGTTTAATTTCGTTTGAATATCGTTGTGGTTGACGGCGGCTCTGTGGTTTGTTCCTTGCTATTAGAGACAGGGTGGCTTTGTTGCAGGATTGTTGCAGAGGCAATGATAAGTTGCTGCATCATTGTGCCGAAACCTCTGCTTTTTGCTGTCTGTCCGGGTCGCAAATACATATGCAAAGGTCCGCATGCAACCAATGGGACGCATGGTTGGCACGTTTGATGTACGTTTATATATATTTTTTTGCTGTTTCGCTCACCCCATATATATATATATATATATATATATATATATATATATATATATATATATATATATATATATATATATATGCTATATTAAGCGCAACAGCCCGATTGTATCAGAGATGCAAGGAATGATCTGTACGGTAGAAAAGTAGACGGAAAAAGAAGAAGAAGAAGAAGAAGACGAAGAAGAAGACGAAGAAGACGAAGAAGAAGAAGAAGAAGAAGAAAAAGAAGAAGAAGAAGAAGAAAGATATAGCGACATGCAGACAAGAAGAAAACAATAAAAAGAGGAAGCGATAGAAGATGAAAAAACAGCATGATGAAAAAGAAGAGAAAGAAAAGGAAAAAAAGAGGAAGAGGAGGAGGAGAAGAAAAAAAGAAGAAAAAAGACAACGAAAAAGAAACGAGAGAAGAAGAAAAAGAAGAAGAAGAAGAAAGGAAGGAAAGGTGACAAGGAGAAGGAGAGGAAGAAGGACGAGAAGGAGGAAAAAGAAGAAGAAAACTAATTACAAAAAAGAAGAAGAAGTAAAAGAAAAAAGAAAAAGAAAGAAAGAAAAATGAAGAAGAAACAAAAAATAAAGACGAAGCGGAATAAATAAATATTAATAAAGAAGAGTAAGCGAGAGAAGAAGAAGAAGAAGAAGAAGAAGAAGAAGAAAAAGATTACCATTATGATTACGAAGAAGAAGAAGAGAAAGAAAAAAGAAGAAGAAAAAAAGAAGAAGATGTAATGAATTTATTGTAGAATTATTATTCTTTGTTACCTCAAAATTACAGCTTATATCATCTTTGCGGAAAAAAGTGACGATACTGCGGTTAACATTTTTGTCATCTATTTTTTTTTTTTTTTTGGAGTGTGCAAATCCCTGCACCTATTGAGCGATTTAGAGTGGGGCTGGGGCGTACGAATGCTCGCACCTTACGGCCCCTGTCCCGTGGCTTAACCTTACCATCGTTCATAGGCCTGTCGAAAATGAGATTGTGTTGTCATGTGATCCGCGCGGCTCGGAGACGAGGGGTATTAGTAGGAAATTATCTACAGCGTGTTTGCAATTAAGGTGCGTAAATCCCCACTTGGTTTGAACCAATATCCCACGACGACCGATCGACTCAGATGGTAAGAGCGGATGGAAGTAGGGACATAGGAAAAGAAACAGGTTGTGGTCCTGGGTGAGGCAAGGCAAAGAACGGGAATCGCTAATCTGACCATTTAGTGATGGGATTGAGATAGATTTTCTTTTCGCTTTTCCATTCTTGTCTCTTTCCGATCGCCTTTGACTTCCGTCCACCCACTTCTGACCATTGTCAGCCATTGACGGGCGGCGGAGAGAGGCCAGCAGAACAGGGAAAGGTCCGGAAAGGAAAGAAGAGCGGAGAGAGAAATATAAGCATATGAAATGTATTAAGAAATGTTAAGAGAAAGCGATGGATAGATAGGTAGATACACAAATATGTACATGATGATGATGATGATTGCAACGTCTTGTCAGACGAGTGCCACTCCCTCAGACACTTAAAGTCCATGAGCCCAAAAATGACTTCCATCGCCACAGGAACATTTTAATAGACAAATGCCTGAAGGAGTATCTATACACAGATGATGTCACAGTCTTAGCTTTGTACGACAGCTAAGCCTCTCTCTCGGTTCAAAATATTGAGATCCAGCAACAAGCAAGAGCAAGATAGCCAGCAACAAGTTAAACTGCAGACCAGCTTAATGCGCGTACTGGTCTCCCGCTTTCTGGTTTTTTATATCAGAGATTTGCTTCTCCTAGAAAGGTTGCCTTCACCATGGTTTACGGGAGCCCTTTCCACCCCAACACACATGGTGCTAGTTGGCCGTTGACCCCGAAGAAGGGTTCATTAGCCCTTTGTAAGGTCTTGTTTTTAAATCATTCAGGGAGACTAGCCACCCTCCTCACCAAACAAGTCTGGTGGGGGAACCAGTTTAGTCGCCGATGACCCGACCATGAGGTAGGTATTACTGGGTTACATGATACCAGTAGCATATGACGACCTGACATATGCACATAGATAGATATGGATAGACTTATAAAAGATCTATAAACACACTAACAGCGAGACTCGACGTTGCCCGGGATTGAATGAGGATTAACAAATGTTTCACATTCCCATATTTTATTGTCATAGAAACCAGTTAAATCGACCATTTTTCAATTAAATGAATTAATTGCCTGCTCTATTATATATTATTTTTATTGGAATTCTTTAAGACTAGCGGGACCTGTGAAAATTCCACAGGGGGTTAATTCATATGTAATATATTGATGTTGGCATTCTGTAGATGTTCAGTGTAAATGGAGATGCTCTGATATTATCGTAGCTCTTTTGTTAAACCTGCAATGTATTTATCCAAGCTAGCAGGGACGCCCGGCGTAATGTTCTATCGATTTTTATATATTATAATGTTTCAAAATTAAAAATATGTATCCATATGACTTGGGTTCATCAGTTATAATCGGAACCGAATCCCAAACTTATGAATATATATATATATATATATATATATATATATATATATATATATATATATATATATATATTCACCTATTCCCCTTACCTCACCCTTTTTTAACCAAGTAAGATCTGTGACTTACTTGTGGTTTCATTAAATACTTTTACATGCAAAATCCGATCCCACATTTTGCTAATTCATGCCCTCTGATGAAAAGGAGAGTATTTCTTCGAAACTCCGCGGATTAAGGACTATCCACTTATCTTGTGCTTCCTTTTTAAAATTAAATATGTTTTTAACTCTTTTTCAAGATGTTTTTTAACATGTTTTATTAATCATTCGTTCAGATATATATATATATATATATATATATATATATATATATATATATATATATATATATATATACACGAGGCGTCTTTAATATATTTCCAGAATTTTTTTTGTACAAGCAGTTAAAATTGTCGTAGACTTGAAAATTCAGTATCTTATGAGATAACTGACCACATTTTATGATTTCAACAAAGACAGCAGGAATCTAAAGCCTGATTGTCACAGCTGGTGAATTTCAAAAATGCAGTCTAGACGTGAGGGCACTTTAGAAAAACGATATACAATAAAATTCTGTTTTAAACTTGAAAAAATGCCACAGAAACGTAAAGCCTAATGTTGGACCATCTTGGATGAATCTTGCATCAGTTTTTGAGTAAAAAAAGAGATTCAAGGAAGGCAGGAATCCTGTGGGAGATGATGAGATGTATGGGAGGAGTAAAGAATCAGAAATCAAAAGTTCATTGTTCAACTAAAAAATTTCGTGGATAAGAACCATCGTGTGTCTATAGAGATAATAAGCGCACAGTTTGGTGTCAGTGTTGGAACTGTACACACAATTATCTGCAAGGAACTGAAGATGCGGAATATTTGTGCGAATTTGTCCTCAGTGTGTCCAGAGATGATCAGAAAGAAAGACGTGGTCATAACCACCAAGATGAGCATCAGATCCGTTCCTCGCCTTTCCTAAAGTCCAGACATTTATATATAACTTTAGTTCTTTCAACTATAGTTGAAACCGAAACCAAAACTTATGATAAAATTATTGATAAAATTATTTATAAAAAAATAGATTACTAAGGTGCCATCAGCTAAAATCGAAACCGAAACCAAGACTTATGAAGAACTATTGATAAAATTATGTAAAAAACAATAGATTATTCGACTGCTATTAGCTCTAATCGAAACCGAAATCAAAACTTATGAAGAATTCTTGGTAAAAATATTTATTACAAGAAATGGAAGTACATAACAATTAAACGACCCGGATGTAAGCGTGACAATGAAAATGACACACACGCTATCGTATTAATATATAGATGAGTAATTTGGGGATTTATTTATTTGCAAATTTTTAGAGACGTTGAATTTCCACGGTCCCAGGTGAACATTTTCTGAAGATAATGGTTTCAATCTTACACAAAGCAGGCCAGAGGATTTGTTGGCCAAAAACGCAGCGAGACAACAACTATGGAAGGCAGTAATTACTGGGAATACAGTTCCGAAACTCAGCATTCCACCTGAAGAAGGCCAGAGGATGAGTTAACCGGAACGTAGTGAAACAACAACAACAACTATAAAGACGAGGATAACGGTCCGCAAATAAATAAATCCCCTGCTGTAGTTGGCGACCCATCGCCGTGCATCGAGATGAAGCTGCACACGCCCCTGCAGTGACTTAATCCACAATACATTGTAGTCTCTTTTGAACTGTAGAGGACCTACTGTTGATTTTATAAAATTATTTTTATATCTAATAGTTTGAATAAAAGTTTAAAATGCAAAAGTCAAGTATCACGGTTTGTGTTCGAAACAAAAACATTTCGAACGCGCTCCTGTCATACCAAAGAACCTACTGTTGAATTCATATGCCGGCTCGTTCTACCTATGCGATGATAATTGCTTGAATTAAAGTTTAAAATTCAAAAGTCAAATATTATGTTTCAATAGTGCTTTGAATCTGTTTCAAGCGAACCCCTGCCATATCAAAGAATCTACTGCTGATTTTATTGCCGGGCAGTATTGAACTTCTCAAGTACACTTGTGATGTTAGGCTGTATGAGGCGTTAACTATAGTCAAAGTCAACTGTTCCTGCTTTTTTTTCGATTATCGATTATCGATACTTATCGAAGATATTCCGGTATAAACCCTATCTAAGAAGACAGCCAGACACATCAAGTACATTTATGTGAAATTTCCAAAAAGTCGGCCCATATATATATATATATATCTATATATACCTCTCTCTCTCTCTCTCTCTCTCTCTCTCTCTCTCTCTATATATATATATATATATATATATATATATATATATACGTATGTATGTATATATATATATATTTATATATATATAGTCAAAGTCAACTGTTCCTGTTTTTTTTTTCGATTATCGATTATCGAAACTTATCGAAGATATTCCGGTATAAACCCTATCTAAGAACACTGCCAGACACATCAAGTACTTTTATGTCAAATTTCCAAAAAGTCGGCCCATATATATATATATATATATATATATATATATATATATATATATATATATATATGTATATATATATATATACGTATGTATGTATATATATTTATATATATATATATATAGTCAAAGTCAACTGTTCCTGTTTTTTTTTCGATTATCGATTATCGATACTTATCGAAGATATTCCGGTATAAACCCTATCTAAGAACACTGCCAGACACATCAAGTACTTTTATGCCAAATTTCCAAAAAGTCGGCCCATATATATATATATATATATATATATATATATATGTATGTATGTATATATATATGTATATATATACATATATATGTATGTATGTATATATATATTTTATATATATATATATATATATATATATATATATATGTATGTATGTATGTATGTATAGTTTGAAATAGTAGGGGAACGTGGATGTGACATATTTATGCTAAAATTTAATCGGAGTTATTCATGCTTTTAATTTGACTAGAATTTTTATGTGATCAGAAAATGTACAATTTACGTTGCCCTCGAGTATATCGTCACCCCACCACTATCATCCCTACAGCCATCAGTGAAGAGGTTAAGAGATAAGAAAGAAAAGGAAAAGACAAAAGGGAGAAAAGAAGAACGACATCTCGGTTCTCACACAATCTTTTACCTTTTTCAATCCTCTCCCACCGTCTTTCCTCTTTTGATACAGCCTTCCTACACTACTTCGAATGTGAAATATACCAAACATTGCTAAAACTTTTCTTGTTTTGATATCCATGGCATGCAACTCTTTGTCAGATCATTCTAAAATTCCTGCACTGTATCTCAAAACACTGACTGCACATGCATTCACTGCTTTCATTAGGTTTCCTCCATACAGTTTCGACTTTGCAATTAGTTTCACTCTTCTAAGATACTCCTTCCTGACGTTTTCCTTAATTTCTCTGTTCATGATGCCTACACCCTCCAACACTCCTAAATACTCTGTATGTTCTATTTCTTTCATGATTTTTCCATTTGGCAGCACTATTCCATTCGAGTGAACCTTTACTCCTCTTTTCATCACCAGCACCGCGAATTTACTAATCCCAAACTCCATCCCAATGTCTTCTGAGTATGTCCCCACAAGTTCTACTAGTCTCTCCATTTCCTTTTCATTTCAACCGAATATTTTCAAATCATCCATAAACAATAGATGGTTGAGGAGTCTGCCACCAGATCCAAAGTTATACCCCAGTTTTTCTCTCTTCAAGAGGATACTCAGAGGCATCATTATCATTACAAAAAGAAGTGGAAATAACGAATCTCCTTGAAATATTCCACGTTTAATACCAACCTGCGCCATCTCCTCTCTGCTTGATGTCGGCACTGTTTTCCATTGAGGCAAAAGCCATGCCACATTCTCAGCAACCTTCACCATCAAGTGTTTCACGTATCCATGAAGTTGGAACTATATCACAAGCCTTTCTATAATCGATCCATGCTACGCTCAGATTCCTCTTCTTCTTCTTTGCACCCTACATTACGGCTTTATCAATCAGTAGTTGCTCCTTGGTATCCCTCGAGCCTTTCTGACACCCTTTCTGTTCGTCAGGAAAAACACCATTACTTTCAAGATGTTCATAATTTTTTTTCCGCAAAGATTCCAGTTAACAGTTTCCACATTAGTGGTAGACATGTAATTGGTCTATAATTATTGGCATCTGTTCCCTTTGCAGGATCTTTCCTAATCAGTGTTGTTCTTCCCTTCACAAGCCAATCAGGGACGTCTCCCGATACTACGACCCTTTGCAGGGCAGCAGCTATAGGTGGATAATAATAATAATAATAATAATAATAATAATAATAATAATAATAATAATAAAATGCATATATATACACACACACGCACGCACGCACCACCCCACACACATATATATATATATATATATATTCCTAAGAATAATGAAATCAAATATATCTACTGATATGCAAATTCAGCGATTTTCGGTCTTATGCGGTTTTATAAGTATGCTCATCAAAGCTGCATCTGATTCTTTAACGACTATTATACTTTGATAAACCATTCTTTTATTTTGCCTCCGGATATATTCTCATTCAAATTATATATTCACCACTTTGATTTACCACTTGGATTTAATTTTAATGTTATATAACCAGCGGTGAAACGAATGAAATATGTTTGCACATGATTGCGACCTAATATCTTGGAAGGACTACAAGACACGATGGATCTCTGTACCTCTTTACTGCAAGAAATTTCCATTTCAAGATTTAACATTCATTTTTGATTTAAAGTACAATATTTTTTTCTGCCTCTATCCAATTCTTTTATTCTATGTATCTAAAACGTTTTAAAAACATTAATTTTCTATGTTTATTGCTTTTATCAAATAAGGTGCAAACCAAATAAAAACATTTGCTAATATTTTTCCTCGGAAGAAATAAATAAGCATCGAAACGCATGGGTTAAGGAAATAGATTTATTCAATTGTATTCTTTGTTTTCAAATAATAAAAAATAATCTGTATTTGAAGATTAACTTTTTCAAATCATAACATTTGAATACATAAATTTTGATATATATATCTATATATACCTATATCTATCTATCTATGTATCTATCTATCTATCTATATATATATATATATATATATATATATATATATATATATATATATATATATATATATAGAGAGAGAGAGAGAGAGAGAGAGAGAGAGAAAATAAAAAGGAACAAACCGTATTATGTGTTCATCAACGTTTCGTCTTTATTTCGAGACTTCCTCTGGATGAATGAGATTAAGAAACCAAAACATATACCAGTACAAAATATTTGAAAATGTTTCACGTGCACAGTGTGACGCAGTTCTATTTCAGAAAAACGGAAAATTGATGTTGGAAATTCAAAAAGGAGGGGGGGGGGGCTGGCTGGCGCTGAAACATTTTCAAATATTTTGTACTGGTATATTTTTTGGTTTCTTAATCTCATTCATCCAGAGGGAGTCTCGAAATAAAGAAGAAACGTTGATGAACACATAATACGGTTTGTTCCTTTTTATTTTCTCTATTTTATCGGAATACTATTTCCATTATTTTCATCATATATATATATATATATATATATATATATATATATATATATATATATATATATATATACACAAACTGCGTATCAAATTATTATCGAGTTTACATTTTTTTTTTAATATTTAAGGAACGTGTGAATAAAAATCCATGAAACTTTGAGAAAGTGCTTACAATACTATTCAGCTACTCCAGTTTGAAAACAAAAGTATTCAAAGCAGCATTAGCAGAAGATAGGAATATCTGTTGATTTCAGTGTGTCAAGTTATTAACAAGGTTTAGAAAAAAAACAGAATATACCCATAACTTGTCCATTTAAATAATATTTAAACATTAAATGAACTAGCACAAATTCTTAGAACACAATAACTACAAAGCAATTTCTACGTTGACATAATCAGTAGGGCATATGCGATTCGTTTTTACGAATGATTTTTAAAAGACGTTGGTCCACAGAATTAGTCAAATTTGTGATTTCGTCAACAGTTATTCCTCGCAATACCTCTTGGAGAGCATCACAGAACTCATCTTTGCTCTTAAATTGGCATCCACTTGCATAGAGGCGTCGCTTCATGGCACTCCAAAGGTTCTCAATTGGGTTAATAGTATATATATATATATATATATATATATATATATATATATATATATATACATATATATATATATATATTCAGAAGACGATGCATACGAAAGCCCCTATATATATATATATATATATATATATATATATATATATATATATATATATATATATATATATCAGAACGTCTGAAACGCGGTAAAAACGATTTCAATGATTTAAAAACATTATTACAATGATCTAAACATAATTCTCAATGAAAGACCAAGAAACGGAATAATAAAATAATTTTAAAAAGTACACATTGTTGGTGACTACCCCCGTATTTAAATATACATCTTTCTTTAGTTGGAATTCCTTAAACCATTATATA
Source organism: Euprymna scolopes (assembly GCF_053919585.1). Classification (NCBI taxonomy): domain Eukaryota; kingdom Metazoa; phylum Mollusca; class Cephalopoda; order Sepiida; family Sepiolidae; genus Euprymna; species Euprymna scolopes. Next base: position 92,567,785 of record NC_136505.1, read on the forward strand.
TATATATATATATATATATATATATATATATATATATATATATATATATATATATATATATATATATATATACAAGGTGTCCCAATAAAATGCATGTATTCTAGATGAACATAACTTCAATATTTATTATAAATGATTTTTTTATATGTGTGAAAAATGGCAAAAAGAAGACTAAACTATGAGAAAAGAAAGTCATTCCTGGAATACCAAGAATATAAGTGAGATGCAAAGACGTTTTAGATGCACCAGCAAGACTGACAGGTCTTTGTCTTGAGATAAGTTTGAGTAAAGAAGGAACAGTTAAATGACAGTTAAAAGTGGTCCATAAGAAACACTCTGGAAGACTACAATCATAAACCAGTCTCACAAAAGCAAGTGGAGTCATTGAGAAGTTTCACCAATCGACGTAAAATGTGTTCGCCAAGCAGTTCGCAAGACAAGAGTTCCAAACTTTTAGATTCAATCAATGAGCGTCGTTAGCTGTGTATTGACCACAATGGCAACCAAATTGAACATTTGCGATAATTGATTGGTTTTGTTTTGATGTATGAAACTTTTCTTTATTATAATAATTTTATCGGAACACCATATATATATATATATATATATATATATATATATATATATATATATATATATATATATATATATATATATCAAACAGTTAATAAAACATGTTAAAAAACACTTTGAAAAAGAGTTAAAAACATATTTAATCTGAAAAGGAAAAGCTTGATAAGTGGATAGTCCTTAATCCGCAGAGTTTCGAAGAAATACTTTCCTACTCATCAGAGGGTAGGAATTAGCAAAATGCGGGATCGGATTTTGCATACAAAAGTATTTGTATGAAACAACAAGTAAGTCAAAGATCTTACTTGATAACAATAGTGGAGCAGAGGGAATATGGTGAAGAAAAAGGTGATTTCAAGTGAATGGTAAATTATCCAATGACGGTAAAATCCAAAAATATAACTCCAAGAAAGTTAAATTTATTTTATATATATATATATATATATATATATATATATATATATATATATATATATGTATGTATAACGTATATATATATATATATATATATATATATATATATATATATATAATGAATTGATAATTACAATTAAGTTTACAATGATAATCCAAAATAGCAAATTTAAAATATATTATAAACATTAAAGACTTAACCAGATGCAAAAGCTCAATAATACCAAATAGAAAATAGAGCTTATAAAAAGATTATAATAAGATTATAATAAGCTTATAATAAGATTATAATAAGCTTATAATAAGATTATAATAAGCTTATAATAAGATTATAATAAGATTATAATAAGATAATAATAAGATTATAATAAGATTACAATAAGCTTATAATAAGGTTATAATAAGATTATAATAAGGTTATAATAAGATAATGGATTTTACTGTTCTTGGATATTCTACTCTTCACACGACTATCCATTCACATGAAATCATTTTTCATTTTTTCCCTCCATTCCCTCTGCTCCACTATTTTTTAAAACTTTTAACTATAGCTTACTTGTAGTTTCATTAAATACTTTGCAAGCAAAATCCGATACCGCATTTTGTTAACTCCTACCCTCTGATGAGAAGGAAAGTATTTCTTTCGAAACTTTGCGGATTAAGGACGATCCACTTTTTTAAAAATTAAATTTTCACCCCAAACAGGGCACATTGCCACTTTGATGTAGGGGGCTACTATCAGGGACCTAAGCTACAGAATTACTATGTGGAGAGTTTGGCAGCAAGATCTCGGTTCACGTTACACTTGAAATTCTGCTTGTCAGTACAGTTAGGGAAGCAGGAACCCGGAAGGGAATTCCAAAGTCTAGCGGTTCTTGGAAGAAACTACTGGAGTAGAAGGCTCTCTTACATTTAGGGATCTAAACTATGAAGGGGTGGTATTTAGCTCCTTGTCGGGTTTGTCGGGGGTATTTACGTCGAGGGGGTACAAGTGCTTGCAGTTCGTCGGAGCATTCACCGTTAAAGTACTTGTAGAACAGGAGCAGGGATGCTACATTTCGTCCATGGGACAGGGGCTGAAGCTTAGATGACAGTTCAGGACCTATCAGATTTGCGACTCTCTTTTGAACCTTGTCTAGGAGTGAGAGACTAGTAGCAGATGCCCCATTCCAAATGTGACAACAATACTCCATACATAGGCGAATGGTGGCCTTATAGAGGTACAGGGTACTTTCGGGCGTTAGTAGCTTTATAGCACGGTAGAGAAAACCTTCCTTTTTCGCAGCGTTTCTAGCAATGATCTCAATGTAATTTTTCCAACTCATGTTTACTGTGAACGAGGAGTTTAAAAAATGTACTTTTAGATAAAGGGTCTTTGGCTATTGCTATTGGTGGTAGAGAAGGTTTCTTGTAGTTATTAAAGGAAACAAGCTTAGTCTTGGCAGCATTGAATGTGACCATCCATTTATGTCCCCATTCCACTACAGATTGTAGGTCGTCCTCTAGTGTTTCTGCAATTTCTTTAGATATGTGTTCATTTGTTTTCCTGTCGTGTCTTTTATAGAGCGTGGTGTCATCAGCATATATACCCATCTCACAGACAATTTTGTCAGGGAGGTCATTTATGAATATTGGGAATAATAGAGGTTCAAGGATAGACCCCTGAGGCAGTCCCGCATTTATATCACACTGTTTAGATGTACGCCCATGGATTACAACCTGGATTTTTCTCTTATCTAAGAAGGATTTGATTATGTTAAGTATTCTTCCAGTGATATCGTATGATCTGATTTTCCTGAGAAGACCTTCATGCCATACTCTGTCAAAAGCCTTAGATATATCTAGAGCTACAGCTCTAATCTCTACCTTGCTTTGTCAAGTGAATGGTATATACGCTCAGAGATTACAGCTAGGATGTCTGCAGCAGAACGGGCTTTCCTAAATCCATATTGTTGTCGGTCAGAAGTTTAGCATCTATAAGGTGATGGACTAAAGCTTGGTTAATTATGGACTCAAATATTTTGGCGAAAAGTGTGAGGAAGCTAATGTGGTGGTTATTTACTGAGTCAGTTCGTTCACCAGAATTCTTGGAAATTGGTACCACAGAACAGTTTTCCAGCAGGCAGGAAAGCAAGATTAATTAAGGAATTTGTTGTAAAGTTTGGAGAGAACTGGAGCTACTTCGGCTGAACGTATAGAGAGACCTTAAGCATTCGTAAACAGGATGTCTATTAATATGCTAGTATCTTCATCGACTTTTCAGTGGAAGTCTGGATGGTGCTCTCTCTCTCATTTTAATAGCACAGCCACATAGTCCACATACTTTTGAAGTGTCAAGCTTTCTTATGATAGCATGCACCTGTGAAGGGGTGATTTTCAGATCGTCTAGTGTGGCGTCTGTCTGTAAAGGAAAGTCAGGGAGGGGGTGGTTAGCAGGGTCCAGTGTGGAGTTGGAGGCAAACCGACTGGAAAGCATGTTAGCCTTCTTGGTTGCTGATCAAACAACCCCATGATTGTTGGATAGTGGGGTAATTGTTGATTGCACATTATTTATTACAATGTTGTAGATTTTCCAGAAGTCACGGGTTCCTAATTTCTGTGCTTCGATGCGTTTTTTTTTTTTTTTTTTTGTGGTTTCAGTAAATTCTCTCTTAACTGTCGCTATTTCTTTCTTACAGTTATTTCTGGATTCTATATACTTCTGTCTGTTTGAACTGAATTTATGTCGGTTAAATCTGCGGTACGCATGCTGCCGTTGCACGATGGCAGCTGCACAAGTAGAAGTAAACCATTGGGGAGAGCTTGTGTTTCCTTTTTGAAAATTAAATATGTTTTAACCCATCTTAAATGTTTTAAAAATGTTTTATTAATTCTTTGTTCTTATATATATATATATATATATATATATATATATATATATATATATATATATAGGGTATGAAATAATGTAATTTATGTAAAAATAATACAAATCATATTACCTCATAACACACGCACGCCACGCACACGCACACACACACGCACGCACACACATACATACACATACCACATGCACAGACATATACACATACACACACGCACACACATACACACACCAACGCGCACACACACACACACACACACACACACACACACACACACACACACACACACACACACACACACATATATATATATATATATATATATATATATATATTGGTTCAACGATGAATCATTTTCTGCGCTGAGGATTTCTGCATCTAAATATATTTCGGCTAGATATTTGATTTAATGTTTTGTGTATGTGCAAGTGTAAAGCATTCGTGTTGAATACGCAGGTGTGTTGGATCGCGTCTATCCGTTTGCTGAACTCACTTGTCCTATGCGAGTCCCACGCCGGACGCAGGGATGTATCTTGTCTGTCCATGTTTATCCACATGCTGGAGGTTCGTCCGGAACTAAAGGCTGGAATCGGCCGGATCAATTAAAATGCGGACGAGTTTCTGATTCCTGGCCATTTGCATTTTGATATTGCCGGCGACGAGTCTTGCGTGGGAGTGACGGCGCGGTGTGTGGGGAAACTTTAGAGGTTGTTCGGCAGAGAGAGAGAGAGAGAGAGAGAGAGAGAGAGAGAGAGAGAGAGAGAGAGAGAGAGAGAAATGGAATGACGGGGTCGAGTCTGTTACAACCTACGCCCGTCTTTCCCGCTTTGTATGACGACGATCGCGGACGATGGTCGTCGCTGGCTTCTCATCCTCGACGCATGACACGTGCTTTGTTCACTGTCGCTAAAACCCCCAAGATTATCCGTCTAATGATGACGGCTCGGCCTCTAAATGGCATCAACAGCCACGGTCCAAGTTGCAACAGTATCCTCATTAGCATCATACGCCCCCCCCCGTTTGTTTGTCTGTTTCACTGTTAACCCCCTATCACCCCTATCTCTTTCTTTTTTGCTCCGTCTTTATGTACTATCCCCATCTCTCTGCATGTCTCTATTAGTAGATACTAATACTTGTATTTATTAGTAGATACTAATACTTGTATTTATTAGTAGATACTAATAAATAGAGATAGGCATATATCTATCTATCTATCTATCTATCTATTTCCATTTATCTGTGTGTGTACCTCTTTTTTTTTTTAATCACCACTTATCAAGGCCCAGAAGCCACTCAGGGATAAGGGTTATTGCAAGTACATTACGTTAGTGTGGAGATTTGATGAAGTGTTTACTTAAGGGGGCGGTTCATTACAAATTTGTTAACATTGGACTTGAAGACATCCAAGTTGTAATCCGGAGGGAAGCAGGCAGACGGAACAGAGTTCCACAGGCGTGCAGTTCTAAGAAAGAAGCTTTGTTCATGGAATCCGCGTTTTGATTTAGGCACAGATATAGAGTGGGGGAAATTTTTCACTGTGGATTCAGCTAGACGGGTGTTTTTCGTGAAAGATTGGCGAGGGGGGACCAGAGATTGAAGTTCAGACGAGCACTTGCCATGAAAATAACGATAAAACAAGGATAGGCTCGCAACGTCTCTTCTGTGGGAGAGAGGTTGCAGGGTAGAGAAAAGGGCAGCCCCCACTAAGCCATATATATATATATATATATATATATATATATATATATATATATATATATATATATATATATATATATATATTCAGTTAGCTCTATTTCTATAAATGTATGTTGTATGTATGTGTGTATGCATGTATGTACTTATACATATTTCTATGTCTATTTTATATCTCTCTATATATATATATTTCCATCTATCTATCTATCTATCTATTTCCATCTATCTATCTATCTATCTATCTATCTATATATATATCTATATATCTATATATCTATCTATCCATGTCTATTTCCATTTAACAATCCATCTGTCTACCCATCTAGCTATAATACTACCTACCTACCTACCTACCTACCTACCTAATTACCTACCTACCCGCCTGCCTGCCTACCTACCTACGTATGTATGTATGTATCTATCTTATCTGCTCCCCCCTTTCCTTAGTCTAATGCATCTTTTCTGTCTGTATCTCTCCATCGCTGCCTATCTCTCCTATCTCTATTTCTAACTCTCTCGCTCGCTTTCTATTTGTTTCACTCACCGTCTTGCTCCTCTCTCTCATCCCGTCTCTATGTCTAACTCCTCTTCTCTCTCTTTCTCTCTCTGTTTCCTCCCCCTTATATGTCTCCGTCTCTCTGATTCTCGCTGCCTTCCATTAGTTTTCTCTCTCCTGTTCTTCTTCTTCTTCTTCATCTCGATCGCTATCTGTATGTCTCGTCACTAATGACTTCTCTCTCTCTCTCTCTCTCTCTCTCTCTCTCCGTTTCGCTATCTCTCTATGTCGCGGTATGTCTCTTCCCCTCTCTTCTCTCGCTGTTTGATCTCTGTATGTTTTTTGGCCTCCATGTCTCTCTTCCCTCTCCTCCGTTTCTTCCTCACTTTTTCGTTTTCTGTTTCTTTTGCTATACCCCTATTTTGGGTGCCTATTTCTATCGAAGCTGTGGTTCTCCTTGCATCTCTCTCTCTCTCTCTCTCTCTCTCTATCTCTCTCTCTTTCTCTCTCTCTCTCTTCATCTCTATCTATTTTCCTCTCAAACTGTCACTCACCTCGGAGCTTTTCATTACCGTCACTGTCATACTGATCACGATGACGTCTTCTGAAATTTGGGCGACGACATCAGCGTAAATGACTAGTCACGCATTAGGGAGGGGATTTCTTGGGAGGGGCCAGGGAAGGCAGGAATAGTGCCAAAGGTCAATTTAAAAAAAAAGGCAGAGAATACCTAGAAAATAGAAATAAGGGACTGATAAATGGATGGTAGTCGCTGGGCTTTGATACGGACAAGTAATCACAGACCCATCTCTCTCTTTCTCTCTCTCTCACTCTCTCTCTCTCTCAGAATCACCTCTCTTTCCCATCGTTTTCCTCTCTATATCTCTATCTTACAGATTTCTTTCTACCACCCTGTCCTCATATTTAATCAAATCATTATATCGATAAACATGTATCTACAAATACATCTAACTTTTAAGTCCTAGAGTTGAGGAAACGCGGAATATTCAGTGTAGCTTAATCGCCATATATATTTCATAACTTACTAACTAGCTCTACCTACGTATGGAGCACTTTTGAAGTAAATACTTAAAGTTTACGCATAAATCTATACTTTCATATATTAATTTTATGTGAGTAAATTAAGTAGTTATATATATATATATATATATATATATATATATTATAGTAAAAAAATAATTATGACAGCCCCTTTAAGAAATTCGTTTCTTACCGTTGAGTACTTTCAGTTGAATTAAAAGTCGGCCAATTTAGCTCTTATGCATAGATCATCGTATAACGATTTGATCACTCTCTGACTGACGTAAATGAACATTTAAAAAATTAAAATGTTTAAATTCGACGTTATTTCACGCGGTTAATGGTTGCCGAATGGATTAGGTCTTCGCTAAACTGAGCCAGAGATGTCTCGTGATGCGGGGTTCGAATCGTTCGACTGGTATTAATCGTGACACCCTGCACTGAAGATCCCCGAAAGGATGAAACACTAGTGTCCGTAGGTATTTAATTATTATAGTAAAAAAATAATTATATATATATATATATATATATATAAATAATTAAGCAGTTATATATATATATATATATATATATATATATATATATATATATAAGGTTACATGTTTGTCTGTCTTCATATTTTCAAACTCTATCTCCTCCGAAACTAAAAGTCGTAGAGCGGCCCTAGGGGCCTCAGATGATTGGATTTTTTATGGATCGTTCTTTTATGGGTGTTTAGCCGGTTAAAACAGTTTTTAAGGGGTAAAAAATGGGTCAAAATTGAAAAAAATCGTTATACATTTTGTACATTCATCTTAGTTTATTTTTAATTTTTATTTTTTAATTTTTAAGCTGTTAATATCCGTGTCACGTTTGTTACAGTGGTAATTTCAGCAGCTTTGTATGCTTTCGATTCTGGCAGCTAAGTACGTTTTTTACTTTTGAAATCACGACTTTTTAATAATATATATCTGGACAAATTAAAATATCATATTTTATTTATATTTTTACACATTTTTTATCTATCTATCTATCCATCTATCTATCTATCTATCTATCTATCTATCTATCTATCTACGATGGGCGTTTCAAAAGTAATACCTCCTCCCCTTTTTTTCTAAAAAAAAAAAAAAAAAATCCATCCGAATAGATAAAAAAATTGCATATCTTATTGGTATAACGACTAAATCAAATATTAATGACCTGGAAGTTTCCTCCTTTTTTTTTAAAATTCAATTTTAATCCCAAACAAGACACAGTGCCACCTTGAAGTAGGGGCTACTATCGGGGACATGTTGCAGGGATATTATGAATGGAGATCAGTAGCAAGATGTTTGTTCACATTACACTTGAACTTCTTCATGTTAGTACAGTTGGGAAAGCAGAATCCCGGAAGGGAGTTTCAACGTCTAGCAGTTCTGGGGAAGAAACTATTGGAGTAGAAGACTTTCTTACATCTAGGGATCTCTGCTTTGTAGGGATGGATTTTAGCTGCTTGTCGGGTTTGTCGGGGGTATTTACGTCTAGGGGGTACAAGTGCTTGTAATTCTTCAGAGCATTCACCATTAAAATAGTTGTAGAGGGATACAACGTTTCGTCGATGGGACAGAGGCTGAAGCCTAGTAGACAGTTTAGGACCTATCAAGTTGGCGACCCTCTTTTGAACCCTGTCCAGGAGTTGGAGGCAAGTAGCAGATGCACCCGCCTAAATATGACAACAATACTCCATACATGGGCGAATGGGGGCGTTATAGAGGTACATGATACTTTCAGGTGTGAGTAGCTTTCTAGCACGGTAGGGAGAGCCCACCTTCTTCGCAGCAGCCTTGGCAATGCTCTCTATATATCTATTCCAGTTCATGTTCCCTGCGAACGTTAGGCTAAGGAGTTTGAAGGAAGTACTTTCAGGTAATGTGTTTTTGGCCATTGCTATTGGTGGTAGAGAAGGTTTCTTGTAATTATTGAAGGAAACAAGCTTAGTCATCGCAGCACTGAATGAAACCATCCATTTTTGTCCTCATTCCACTACATATTGTAGGTCTTCATCTGGTGTTTCTGCCATTTCCTTAAGTATGTGCTCATTTGTTTTTCCCTCGTGCCTGCTGTAGAGAGTCGTGTCATCAGCAAATGTACCCATCTCATAAACAATTTTATCAGGGAGGTCATTTATGACTATCAGGAATAATAAAGGTCCCAGGATAGACCCTTGAGGTACTCCGGCATTTATATCATATTGTTTAGATGTACAACAATGTATCATATTGTTTAGATGTACAAAGCAGGAGAGGGTAGAGCTACAGCTCTACCCTCTCCTGCTTTGTCCAGTGAACGGTATATACGTCCAGAGATTACAGTTAGGATGTCTGCTGTGGAACGGGCTTGCCTAAATCCATATTGATTGTCGGCCAGAAATTTAGCGACTGTAAGGTGGTGGGCTAGAGCTTGATTAATTATGATCTCAAATATTTTGGCGAAAATTGGGAAGGGGCTAATAGTTCTTTCGCCAGTTTTCCAGCAGTCAGAAAAGCAAGATTCGTTAAGATATTTGTTGTAAAGTTTGGAGAGAACCGGACCAACCTCAGCGGAGCAATTTTTCATAGCACTGACATGATACATTCCTAAACCAAATTTGGAAATTTGGAAAATAGTTGCTATGCGTAAGTATATATTATATATATATATATATATATATATATATATATATATATATATATATAATTGAATGTGTGTGTGTGTGTGTGTGTGTGTGTGTGTGTGTGTCTGGTCATGAATAGGCTCCTATATGGTTGACTATTTAAAAAAACTGATCACAGATAATGATTGTAATATATATTTTAGATTATTGTATATATATTTTTTAGATTATTGTATATATATATATATATTAGATTATTGTATATATATTTTAGAATATTGTATACATATATTTTAGATTATTGTATATATATATAAGATTATTGTATATATATATTAGATTGTTGCATATATATATTTTAGATTATTGTATATATATATTTTAGATTATTGTATATATATATTTTAGATTATTGTATATATATATATATTTTATATTATTGTATATATATTTTTTAGATTATTGTATAAATATATTTTAGATCATTGTATATATATATTTTAGATTATGGTATATATATATTTTACAATGTTGTATATATATTTTTGATTAATGTATATAAATATATTTTAGATTATGGTATATATATTTTATAATGTTGTATATATATTTTAGATTATGGTATATATATTTTATAATATTTTATATATATTTTAGAATATTGTATATATATATTTTAGATTATTGTATATATATTTTTTGATTTTGGTATATACATTTTATAATGTTGTATATATATTTTAGATTATTGTATATATATTTTATAGTGTTGTATATGTATATATATATATTATTATTATTGTATATATATATTTTAGATTATTATATATATATTTTCCACGAACTCGCATTCACCTTTTTTTAAACTCTTATATCTTCGAGTGTTTGCTCTTGCGTGACAATTTAATTCGTTTTTCTCTTTTGTATCTTTTAATATACCCACAATTAACTCTTGATAAGTTTGTTGGTGAACACAGCCCCAAGAGGTTTTTCATATATTCTTTTCAAAGGACTATACACCCCAACACACACACACACACACACACACACACACACACACACACACACACACACACACACACATATATATATATACATATAAGTGGACGTGTGTGTCTGTCTGTCTGTGTGTCTGTGTACATTTCACTACGCAATAACTCTGTCAATTTTTATTCTACAGACTCGAAATTTGATATACGGGGTAATTAGATTAAAAACAATTTATGTGATCGGTTTTCGGCCAGAAATGTTGCTGTTAAAGGGTCAAACTTCAACGATTTGACCTTTGAGAACTCTACCAAACTTCTCCGACAATTTGGCGTCTACACACTTGACATTTTAGATATTGGTTCCTTGGACATGGATATTACTTAATAACTTGATTTGAACCCCAAACAATAAATTTTAAGGGGACATAATAGGGGTCAAATTTAAAAAAAATTGATCTTTTTTTTTTTTTTGCTCAGCATACATCTCCAAACACCTGGGCAACGCCGGACTGAAATGCTAGTATATATATAAAGTGAGAATATATATATATAGTAGTGTTTGAACAATTAATCAGAATCGGAATCGGGAACCGAAAAAATACGAAACTTTTGGAGTATCAGAACCAGTATCGGAATAAAAGTTTGTGAATATTTTCCTATGCCCCCCCCCAAAAAAAAAATTTCTTTTTTTTTTATTTGATTTTATGTAAAACGAAATCATCCACTGCAGTTAATAATAATAATAATAATAATAATAATAATAATAATAATAATAATAATAATAATAAACATTTATTGATTTTTAAGTAAAACTAAAAATTATAGGTCATCCTTTTTACAGTAATCATGAAAAAATAACTACTCCATTGTTAAAAATGTAGAGATTTATAAAGAATCGAAAGCTGTAATTGTATCGGAATCGAGAATTTACTACAAAATCGGTAATTGTGTCAGAATCGGAAAAAAATATTGGAATTATCTCATCACTAATACTTATTTTGTGCTTCCTTTTTAAAATTAAATATGTTTTTAACTCTTTTTCAAAGTGTTTTTAAAATGTTTTATTAACTACTTGTTCTTCGGGCACGCATGCTAGTATATATATATATAAGTGACATTTCTCTGCCTGTGTGTGTACATTTCCCTACCAAACTACTCTGTTAATTTTCAGTTTACGAACTTTAGATTTGACATAAGGGGTATTGAGGTTTGGGAAAATCTTTTTAATTGGTTTTCGACCAGAAATTTGGCTGTCTAAGCTAACGTTTTGACCTTTTACTAAACTCCTCCGCAAATTTTAGGTCTTAACACTTGAAATTTTAGATATACGTTCCTTTGAACTTGATTTGAGATCAAAGCAATAAAAGTTAAGGGGTCAAAATTAGTGTGAAAGTTTTTAAAAAATTTGACCTCTCAGCCAATTTCTGGTTTAAACATTTGACATTTTACATAAAGTGTATTCAGACACAGGGCAAGAATTTTAACCAGTTTTTGACCGAAAATTTGGCTTCCAGCAGTTCAAAGTAAAAACAATGTGATCTTTGTGGTCTCTTGCAAACTACTCAGTAGATTTTAGGCCTAAACATTTGGAATTTTACTAAAAGGTATTCAGACATGCAGTAAGCTTTTAAATCAGTTTTGGGGCGAAAGTTTGACTTCAAAGATCTTTAGTTTTTTAAAGCAAAGAATCGATATAGTTATGAATAAGAAGAAAATGTCGCCCTTCTCAAGCAGAGCAGCTTCATTTCAGTTTTACAGTATTGAACGGTGTAGTATTGCGCCGTCGGATTCAGGGTTGTACTATTATAATGTAAAGAACACGCAGAAAGGGTTGTAATAAACTGACTTCCTTCTAGTACACTGACAAAAAAGCTTAAACATAAAAAATAACAAGGTTATGTAAATGTTTTTAAAAATACACGTAATCACGTGAGCAGGATTTTTCCTTCTTTTGATACGATAACAAGTGACGTTCTTATTTTTTATTATTTATCTATTTATCTATTTTCGAAACAGTGCAACGCGCAAGTGTAGAAGGAAAAAACAGAGTTATGCAAAATTTGTGTCGAGAATTGTCTAAAGTTCCGACTTTTTTTTTGGCTTTCACTTTAATAAGAACGTGAATTTATGAGGTGAATTTATTCGACACAATATGATTCAACGAGAAAAAAATAAATAAAAGCTAACGTGAATTAAGATTAAAGTTAAGGTGTTATTGTGGACCCTCACCCCTTTTAAAAAACTTGTTAAACTTTGTGACATATTTACATTCTATGGAGGGCAGGCGAAAACGAAATCCCAATAATTTTATTATACCATATTTCTTCAAATTGAAACATAATTATCAAAGTATACTTACGCAAATCGATATGAAAAATCTCTTAAGGTTTGTGACATATTTCGATGGAGTACAGGCGCGAACGCAGACCCCACAATTTTATTGTACCATCCATATTTAAGTTGAAACATACTTATCAAAATATTCTTATGTACATCTATATAAAAAACATTTGTAAACGGTTTTTTTTTTTTTTTAATTTTTTTTTTTTTTAATTTTTTATTTCAATACTTTAGGAACACAGCGCGAAGGCAGACTCCACAATTTTAATGAACCACCGTTCTGCCAGATCAAATATACTCATTCCTGATGCTCGATACATCTTCTATCATTATATGTGATCAGGTTTTTTAAATAGTCAACCATATAGGAGCCTATTCGTGACCAGACACACACACACACACACACACACACACACATACACACACCCACACCCCCACACACACACATGCACACACACACACACAGACGTTCAGCTTTATATTATATATAAATATAAATATAAATATATATATATGCACATAAAGTTATGAACACTACATAAGGCCTCAGTAAAGCTGCGCAGAGCTCTAATATATATATATATATATATATATATGTATATGTGTATGTGTGTATATATGTATATATATATATTTGATTATTATAGTTAATAATTATATATATATATGTATATATATGTATATATATATAATTATTATAGTAAATAATTATATATATATGTATGCACACACACACATACACATATATATATATATATTGTGTATATTTAGGCAGCATATTCTCATTTAAGCATATGTTGTTAAACAGCACAGCATTTTCTTGTTTGACAATTTTCCGTTTTATTTTTTTCCAGTTTTCGAATAATCCTTCTTGTGTTATATGTAAAATAGTGTAAAAGTGTTCCGTAGTCTGCGAGCGCTTTCGGCGTTTCCTCCATCGTCTGGCTGGTTATATAAAAAGTCGTTTTAAAATTACGTCGAATGATAAGGTCGTGTTTTAAAATTACATCGTACTATAAGATCGTTTTTGGCTTATGTGGGCTATTTATATACAAATTTATTGGACAGTTTTTTTATATATACATTAACAGAGGCATTTTAAAATATTTTTGCTGGATTCATAATTTATATTGTTTATTTTGGGTTGTCTCACTTTTATATACAATGCCTCCAACACCTTCAGTCTCCTAACGTTAGAGTCTGTTTGTAAAATTTTGGTATTTTCTACCATGATGTTTCTAAATTGAGAATGCTGGCAGCCATGTCTTTTTAAATGTTGCGCGATAGAGCTAGTATCGGAAAGATGAAGCGTTAGTCTACGGGACAACGTGTTGGTAGTATGACCAATGTAAGAGGAACAGTTAGAGATACACTCTCCTATTGGGCAATTAAATTGATAAATTACATTGTTCTTTTCCAACACTTTGTCCGCTTGCTAAATATTGTTATTAATTACGAGATTAGTCGTTTTCCGGTTTTTATAATAGATAATGAACTTCAACCCTCTACCGCTACTGGGAGATACGTATCGTCGAAATATGTCTTTTAAGACCCTTTCGTCTATGTGATAGTTTTTATGTAACTGGTTACAGTAAAATATATTTATGGGTGACGGATTATTATCCCTTTCCCTACCAGCAGCATGACTTAAATTGTTAATAAACAATTTAATTTCTTTATCCACTAGAAAGTTTGGAAAATGATTATTTATCAGTACCTGTTTTATGTTTCTTAATTCACTGTAGAAGATTGTTTTACTATACGAAATCATTTTTGCCCGTTGTATAAAGTTTTTTATTATTGCTACCTTATAACGAAATGGGCGTTCACTTCTATAATTTAGGATACATGAATTAAGAGATGTGGGCTTTTTAAACACTGAAGTAATAAATTCATCATTGTTGGAATCAATATAGACGTCTAAAAATGGTATCTTGTTATTTATGTTGAGCTCATAAGTAAAGTTAAGGACGGAGCTAGTTTGAAATGTACATCTTAAATCCTCTATCTCTTTGATATTATCGGCAAGTATAAATACATCATCAACGTATCTAACATAAATGTAAGGCTTTTTTGTAGAGTTGAATATTTTATTTTCCAGGTTGGCCATATAAAAATTACTGAAGCTTGGGCCCAGAACAGAACCCATTGCCACGCCGTCTATTTGTGTGTATATATTCCCGAGGTGATCATAGAACGGGACCTCAGTGGTACAGATTACTAATATCTTCTTCAAAATCATTGGGTTCATTTTAAGTGGTGGAAGAACTGGATTATTATATATATTATCAATAATAATATTAATTGTCTCGTGTACTGGCACGTTAGTAAACAAACTTTCTACATCTAGTGAGGCAGTTATTTTATTATTAGTTTTTGTGGCGTGAAGGATCTGTAAAAATTCGTCTGTGGATTTTACATTATATTTGCAAGACAAGTATGGTGTAATCAGTTCGTTAATTTGTTTAGTTAACTTGTAAATTGGTGTTGTTACTTGGGAGATAATAGGGCGGAGCGGGTAGTTGGATTTGTGTATTTTTACGTTACCATACAGGTAACCGGGCTTTAATTAGGGGTAGTTTTAAATGGTCTATTGTAGCATTATTGGCTGTGATTAATTTATTGACTTTCGTTTTTAGATCGTTGACAGAACTTTTTCTAACTTTCTTAAATTTATTAGGGTCATCTAAAATAGTTTGAAGTTTCTGAAAATACTCGGCTTTATCAAGTATTACATATATGTTGGTTTTATCACCTTTCCTAATAATAAGATTAGGGTGACTTCTAAGTTCGTTCGCGGATTTTTTAAAATTACTATATATATATATATATATATATATATATATATATATATATATATATATATATATATATATATATATATCCCTCCCGACTTCAACCTGGATGTCTTCAAGTCCAACACAAACAAATTCCTGATGAACCGCTCCCTTAGGTAATGACACTTTATCAATTCTCCAATACTATTACTACACTATCCCATTGATTAGTGTACACACAATAACCCTTATCCCCGAGTTGGGCCTTGATAAGTGGTGAACTCGATGTAATATATATATATATATATATATATATATATATATATACTGGGGTATCAACTAAGGCGGATTTTAATTTTCTAATCTATTATTATTTTTATATCGATTTCTTTTATATCTCATCTGAAGAAGAACAAACGGTTTCTGAAATGAAAATCGACTCATTCGATAATGGTTGAAGATCAAGGGGTGGAGAGCATAATTGGTAGATATTTCAAAACTCGACCTTTCATGGAATATAAAATATTTTCCCGCCAAATTGATTGGGAGAAAAAAAATGGCGCAGGAGCAAAACAGTTTGAAGTCCGAGATACGAATCGCACCGATAAATATATTCAATAAAAACCCTTTTTATGTTTTGGGAACATAAAATTGAAATTAAAAAAAAAAAGAAATACAGAAAAAAAACAAAGTAATTGAAATTTAATACTTCTTGTTTTATTGTCGAAGTAGAGTCTCGTATTTCTATTACGCGCGTTCATGCGTCACTATAAACGACTCTTATCCCAATGGCCGACAGTCTGTAATAATTTAATGTGGAATAGCATTTTTCTTAGTAGAGCTTATCTATTAAGACCCAAGTGTTGCTCGAGGATAAGGGATAATCAGTGTGCCTAAGTTTTTTGTTCATCGTTGTTTTTTTTTTCTGTATTTTTTTAACATGAATAAAAGATTTAATATCTCAAAGTGTAAAGTGTAGTATCTGTTCCGGCAGATACTGCAAGCAAAGACCATATATGTGGGCAACCTCACATATAAGACCTTGGTCAATGTAGGGGCAACCCTTCATACCAATTATCACTATCCGACTCCCCTACTCCCCGGGGAGTTGGTCCCCATTTCCCCTTCACTCCTCACATTAATAATCGGCCTTGTGCCTAATTTGCTCGGTGGGGGAGCAAATAAATACCATCTGTTCCGGCAG
The DNA here is from genome assembly GCF_053919585.1 of Euprymna scolopes. Taxonomy (NCBI): domain Eukaryota; kingdom Metazoa; phylum Mollusca; class Cephalopoda; order Sepiida; family Sepiolidae; genus Euprymna; species Euprymna scolopes. The sequence goes on from NC_136505.1 coordinate 92,584,792, forward strand.
GTACTGCAAGCAAATACCATATGTGGGGGTAACTCCACATATCAGACCTTGGTCAATGTAGGGGCAACCCTTCATACCAATTGTCACTATCCAGCTCCCCTACTCCCCGGGGAATTGGTTCCCATTTTCCCTTCACTCCTCACATTAAAAATCGGCCTTGTGCCTAATTTGCTGAGTGGGGGAGCAAATAAATACCTAAAAGTGTAGTATCTGTTCTTCAGATGCGGCACTTCCATTTTTCGTTCTCTTTCACTGGAGGAGAAATCCTTTACGACTGAGACAATTTTTATTTTTCTACCTTTTCTCCACGTTAAAAAACGACCCTGAACGAGGCATAGTAAATAGGAACACTGTGATGATTGGTAATGATGGAACATTTGTAGGATTTATACATTTAAGAAGGCGGCTCAACAAAAACTCTGCAATTGAGAAATAAAACTATCACGTAATGAATGAATAATCCAGTCATTTTTATTTTTATTTTACTCACGTTCATTCATAACACGGCATACCGATGGTAGTGAGTCACAATCAGTCACGTTAATGGGCCGTAGCAACGTTGAAACACGTGTCCCGTGATGATTATCCTCTTCATTCTCCCCCCTCTCTCTCCCTCCATTTCCCTCTCTCGCGCGCTCTCTTTCTGTAGAAGATGTACCTGGCGTTACCCGGTATTAAACGTAACGATAAATTCCTTGAAAAAATTGAATTAAGAAAACTGGACAGAAACTGAGACATGAGCATGCCAGTATTGTTTTTTTTCTCTAAACGGTTATTTCCTTGTAAGTAAAAAAAAAAGACAGTGAATCAAGTACGATAGCCATTAGACCAGATTGACACTATTTAAATTGTCATTTTAAACCTTTTTATTCTTAACATAATGTGAACGATTCGTGCATCCGCAGTCGTGAAACAGTTGAGAATAGATACAATTCTGATGAGCCCAAAGTACCAATTTTTACATTCTGACCCCTTATAACCGTTTTTTTTTTCGAATAAAAACAGATTGAAAGGTTTTCCACGTGTTTGAAATTCTATATACCAAAATTCAAGTCCTTTGATAAAAAATCGTATATAAAAAAGTGTCCTTACACATATTTTCACTTATATATATATATATATATATATATATATATATATATATATATATATATATACTAGCAGTTCAGCCCAACTTTGCTCAGGCCCTGGGTACTGTTCATAACTTTATATGCATATGTACATACATTAGAAAGGTTGACTCAAGTTCAGGTAACCTACATCGAAAATTTCAAGT